>NW_025054146.1:0-10580 GCF_019279795.1 Protopterus annectens
ATATTGATTTGCTGACAGATATTCTTGGATTTGTACATGCCAAAGGGACTAGGATTGGAAGAAATTTTGTGATTTTGTTTGGATATTCCTCTGGAAATAAACTGGGCTAGATGGGAGGATTTTCTGACTATAGTGGAAACATGATGATCAAATGAAAGAGGTGTCCACATAAGTACATAGGTTTCTTAATGGGCATGCCTGACTGTCTGAAGAAAAATACCAGTTATAACATATAAGGTGTGAGTAGCTCCAATGCTCCAGTGCTGTACTATTTTGCATTTAGTTTGAGACTTTCATGACACCAGGTATGTGCATATTCCAACCCTTGTTGATGCTGTTTAATATTAGTGGAGGAGCAGAAAGCAGTGCCCAGCTTGCAGTCATCAGCAAACATGGTTAGTTGCACTTCTGTGATATTGATTTGTATGTCTGTAAAATAATTGCCAAACAGTAGATAGCCCCATCACTGACTCCTGTGGTACCTCACTAGTTACATTTTTAAATCAGAGAGAGTGCTAGCCACTTTCATTACTTGGAACTTGTTGCAATGTTATTATGCAATTGAATAAGTAATGTAGGGTTGGCATTTCGTTTTTCTAGTTTTTCAGTTATACTAACATGACAGATGATGTCAAAAGCTTTGGGCAGATTGAGAAAAGAAGCATGTATGAAATGAACACTGTCCACTGCCACTGTAACCCTTTCAAAGAAACTTACTGTGCTCAGAAAACAGGATTTTTCCTTCACAAAACCAAACTGATTGAGGTCCAGATCAGTTAAGTTGTCTGTGTTTCCATAAATGAGTTCTGCTATGACCCAATCCATGGGCTTACATGTAAGGATTGCTTTTGTGCAGGGGTGTCAGTGTGGATGTTCCCCAGACATAAGGTACAAACCATGAGGATAGGCTGAGGTTAAGAGATTTAAGTAGAGACTCAGATACTGCACAGGTGATGCTGATGAGAATGCAGCCTGATGTGTTGTCTGGTATAAAGAAATTATTATTTTTAGCCTCTGACAGG
This sequence comes from Protopterus annectens, assembly GCF_019279795.1. Classification (NCBI taxonomy): domain Eukaryota; kingdom Metazoa; phylum Chordata; order Ceratodontiformes; family Protopteridae; genus Protopterus; species Protopterus annectens. Next base: position 1,023 of record NW_025054146.1, read on the forward strand.
CATTTTCAGGAAACTAGAATACAGATACTTAATTAAAAGACCTATTTACAATTGTAACAGCATTACGGACAGTAGTTGCTTTGTATTTCTGTTATTTATTTCCCTTTGTTGTTAATGTAACTTGGCTGCCTACTCAGACTGGATGGCATCATCCAAATTACTTTTGCTAAATTTTAATGATATATTGCAGCTTTATGCTGCATATAATAGTGGTGACTTATAGTTTAAAATCATACAGGTGCATGTGGTTTGAATTTGTAACCTATATTAAGTGTGTCTTTTACAAATGTAACTGGGACCAGAAACAAATGATTTGTATCTCAGTGCAATCACTACTGCATGCTTTCAGAGTCACCATTTCATCGGACTGTCTATCTCTCTGCTACAAAACTTATTATTTGCGCTGTAGACTTTGATATTGCTACCTGTGAGCCATCATATGCAGTGTCTGTGTTTAATTTATTGCACATTTTGCTGTGATTTTACATTGTTTTATCAAGCTGAAGTGATGCTTTGAATTAATTACATGTAAAAACATTTTATCATTTTGCACTATCATTAAGACAAAAGTAGTAAGCGTGTATACGTATCTTGTAAGTCTCTTGTAAATCAAGGTATTAGTGTTGTGCCATGGACAGGCACATGAATTAGTTCTTTATGTAATTCTCATTTATGTTAACATCACCCACATGGTGTTCATATAAGATTTACTACTTTAAACATTTACTGTTACTACTGCCTCATTACACTTTCCCTAGGAGCATAGTCAAGGCATTTGTTCGCAGTCTCTGGAAGTGCACTAGCAAATTTAAAAAGGACTTTCTGAAGCTGATTTTTGCATGATATTTTTTTTTTAGTTTATCTAAATGAGGGCTTACTTTTTAAGAATTTATCAGACAAATCTTAACTATGTCCCACACCTCTATTCTAACGATTCTTTGTGTTAATTTTTCCCTAGCTTTCTACCCTGCCACTGTGACACTTTAACTTTTGGTCTCCTGACTGAGCAATACATTTTACCATTATTGCAACTCTCTACAATATCTCTGAATACTGCCACCCTCTAGAATGGAACAATCAAAGGAAACATCTTTTTTTCTACATTTCAAACCTGTATATGTAATAGTTTTTTTTTTTTTGTAGTTATACTGCTTGCTTGCCTTATGTGCAGGTTACCTACTCTCTTCCTCTTTTTCTTATCTAACTCTGTTCCCTAATTCCCTGACCACTCCTTTTCTTGCCTACCACTTCTTACCACTTCACAGCCTGTCTCTCTATCCTCCCATCTCTACTACTATATATATTTATTCCAATGATTCTTTCTGAATATAATGTGAATGCTGATCATTTCTTGTACTATATCTTGCATATATTTATTAGTGCTGAATGTGCATATTGATCATTCTCATCTTAGTATTGCTTTCACTATTTATCTATATATTGCACTTCATTCTATTCATATGCATGTTAATGGTGATGCAAGTTTTTTATTATTGTATCTGTACAATTGTTGTAATGTAACAGAGCTTTTCTCCCTGAACCCCCTCCCCGTTGAAAATGGGACTTTCCAGCATTTGGACTTTCTTGGTAAATAAAAGACAGTAAATAAATAAATAAAACTCTCAGACTTGTATTGGTGATTTCAGGGGGAGCTAAATCCTCAGGGAAAGCAGGGAAAACAATATGGGTTGAATGCTCATATATTGTTGAATAAAGATCTGCTTAAACCCTTAACTGGAATGTTTTTTCTCTCTGTAAAAATGACTGCATTTATATTTGTTACGTTAGCTGTGGCCGTGACCCGACATTCTGAGAATTTATTATTATTACTTATCTTTTACAATATGGGTAGTTGGACAAGGTTAGCACCAAATATGTTTTATTAATACTGAAATACAATCAGAGAAGATTTCTAGTAGATGCTACTGACTTTTCTATGCAGCTGTTTAGGTCCTGGCAAAAGTTGGAGGTAAATGTGGCAGTTCACTAAGCTGGGCCCATTTGTGGGGGTTGATGGGGATTCTACTTGCATCTTGTAAAAGCTAAAAAAGATTTGTTATAGAAAAGTCCCTGAAAATAGTCTCATTTGGTGGTGGGCAGGTACAACCAAGCTTGATAGAGAAGATGGCTTATCTGTTAACAGATTTAACCAGGGATGAAGAAATTAATTGTTGAATAAATGCAGGTCTATAAAGGAATAAGTTAAGGATATTATAATCATTGGTGAATAGTATTACAATTTGCTTCAGTGATTTGATATTAATTCTAAGAAAACACTGAGCTTATCCATTTTTAAAGATCTGGACAGAGGAAGGATGACAAGGAGACATGGTGGTGGAATGAGGAAGTACAGGAGAGTATACAGAGGAAGAGGCTGGCAAAGAAGAAATGGGATTGTCAGAGAGATGAAGAAAGTGGACAGGGGTATATGGAGATGAGGCGTATGGTGAAGAGAGAGGCGGTGAAAGCTAAGGATAAGGCATATGAAGAGTTGTATGAAGGGTTGGACACTAAGGAGGGAGAAAAGGACCTGTACCAATTAGCTAGACAGAGGGACCGGGTTAGGAAAGATGTGCAGCAGGTAAGGGTGATAAAGGATAATGAGGGAAACATACTCACAAGCGAGGAGAGTGTGTTAAGGAGACGGAAAGAGTACTTTGAGGGGTTGATGAATGAAGAGAATAAGAGGGAGAGAAGGTTGGATGATGTGGAGATAGTGAATCATGAAGTTCAATGGATTAGCAATGACGAAGTAAGGATAGCTATGAAGAGGATGAAGAATGGAAAGACTGTTGGTCCAGATGACATACCTGTGGAAGCATGGAATTGTTTAGGTGAAATAGCAGTGGAGCTTTTAACTAGATTGTTTAATGAAATTTTGGAAAGTGAGAGGATGCCTGAGGAATGGAGAAAAAGTGTTTTGGTACCGATTTTTAAGAATAAGGATGATGTGCAGAGCTGTAGTAACTACAGAGGGATTAAACTGATCAGTCACAGCATGAAGTTATGGGAAAGGGTAGTGGAAGCTAGGTTAAGAAGGGAGGTGATGATTAGTGATCAGCAGTATGGTTTAATGCCGGGAAAGAGCACTACAGATGTGATGTTTGCTCTGAGAGTGTTGATGGAGAAGTACAGAGAAGGTCAGAAGGAGTTGCATTGTGTTTTTGTAGACTTAGAGAAAGCATATGACAGGGTGCCTAGAGAGAAGTTGTGGTATTGTGTGAGGAAGTCGGGAGTGTCAGTAAAGTATGTAAGAGTGGTACAGAGTATGTACGAGGGTAGTGTGACAGTGGTGAGGTCTGCATTGGGAGTGACGGATGCGTTTAAGGTGGAGGTGGGATTACATCAAGGATCAGCTCTGAGCCCTTTCTTATTTGCAATGGTGATGGACAGGTTGACATGCGACATCAGACAGGAGTCCCCGTGGACTATGATGTTTGCAGATGACATTGTGATCTGTAGTGAGAGTAGGGAACAGGTGGAAGAGACCCTGGAGAGATGGAGATATGCTCTAGAGAGAAGAGGAATGAAGGCCGGCAGGACTAAGACAGAATATATGTGTGTGAATGAGAGGGGGGATAGAGGAATGGTGAGGATGCAAAGAGTAGAGGTGCGAAGGTGGATGAGTTTAAATACTTGGGGTCAATAGTTCAGAGTAACGGTGAGTGTGGAAGAGAGGTGAAGAAGAGAGTACAGGCAGGATGGAGTGGGTGGAGAAGAGTGTCAGGAGTAATTTGTGACAGACGAGTACCAGTAAGAGTGAAAGGGAAGGTCTGCAAGAGGGTAGTGAGACCAGCTATGTTATATGGGTTGGAGACAGTGGCATTGACAAAAAGGCTGGAGTTAGAGCTGGATGTGGCAGAGTTAAAGATGTTAAGATTTGTAATGGATGTGATGAGGGTGGACAGGATTAGGAATCAGCATATTAGAGGGTCAACCCAGGTTGGAAGGTTTGGAGACAAAGCCAGAGAGGCAAGGTTACATTGGTTTGGACATGTGCTGAGGAGGGATGCTGAGTATATTGTGAAAAAGATGCTAAGGATGAAGCTACCAGGTAACAGGAAAAGAGGAAGGCCTAAGATAAGGTTTATGGATGTGGTGAGAGAGAATATGCAGGTGGTTGGTGTGACAGAGCAAGATGCAGAGGACAGGAAGAAATGGAAACAGATGATCCGCTGTGGCGACCCCTAACGTGAACAGCCAAAAGAAGATGATGAGGTGTATCAATCAATGTTTGGGTAATTGAAGTTCTCTGTTTAGTATTTGGTTTGATATTTATATAATATATAGACACCAAGTTAAAGGACTTAATGTTTAGAGGAACTTCATATTTGAAGGACTCATGGGACTTTTTAGGTAAAGTGAAGAATATTACCAACACGAACGACATCATCTTTGTGGCCATAGATGTTACAGACTTGTTTGGCTCAATACCTCACAACATAGGAATTGAATGGTTTGAAGAAGCTATTAGGTCCTTCAATTCATTAAAAGATGATGAAATCCTTGTTTGTGTAAACCTTATGGAATTAGTTTTGAAACACAATTATTTATTTTTTCAAGGTGAATATTTTCATCAAATAAGTGGGGTTGCCATGGGAGCAAGGTGTGCTCCAATATACGCCAACATGGTTTTAAACACATGGGAAGATAAATATATCTATAATGGTAGTTATAAAGATTGCTGGATTTTATATAAATGTTTTCTGGATGACATCATCATATTTTGGAAGGATAGTATTGATAGGTTAAATGATTTCATCCAGTATATTAACCAGACTACCACTTTCTTAAAATTCACCCATGACATCAATGTAAATAGCATCAATTATTTAGATATCACGTTAGAAAAAGAAAGAGACAATTTGAAGTCAAAAGTGTATAGGAAAAAAACTTTTTCTAATTTCTATCTACACTATAAAAGTGCACACCCTTTACACCAGAGGAAGAGCATTGTAAAGGGCCAAATGGTTAGGATCTCAAGAATGACTTCTAACAACCAAGATTTTTGTGATGAAATGGATTTCTTAGTTAGTATGTTTTTAGATAGAGGTTACCCTGTGGACTTTTGTAACCATATTAAAATAGAAGTCATACAAGGGAGAAAAGATAGATTTGCACCTATATTGAGCTACTACAATCCCCCTATTGGTGTTAACATTCAAGTATCTGACTTATTAGAAAATAAGAAGAAAGATAAAACGTACATTCATTCATTTGTTACTGAATAAAGTGGTGATACAGGTATTGTCTAAGGAATGGGAGAAATTCCTTAACATTACAGACCTGAATTTCAATAAGTCGATTGATTCTTTTAACATCATCTTCAGAAAGGGATGCAATATTAAAGATTGGTTGACAGCTCAACATAAGGTAAACAAGAAAAGTACCAAAATAAAGGGTACCTATTCTTGTGGAATGTGTCCACAATGCCCATTTATGATAAATTCACAAAAAATTTCCATTCAAGCAAGAGAGAAAGACATTGTTGGCAAAACATATCGTAATTGTAATTCTCTTGGAGTTGTGTATATTGCTTTATGTGATATCTGCTCGGCCTTCTATATAGGGAAGACTGAGAGGAAGATCAAAAGAAGGATTTATGAACATCTGAATGATATCAAAAACAAGAAAGAACACAACGCATTATACAAACATTTGAACATTTGTCCCTTGGCGAAATACCCTTGGCGAAATACAAATTTTTCATTTTAGAAGAAGTAGCGAAGGATGAAAGAGGTGGCCTTTGGGAGACCCAGATAGAATACAGGGAATTATTTTGGCAAATTGTCCTGGAGGCAAATAAATTCCCTGGGTTAAATTATAGTATCTCCCTGGCCCCAGTTTTAAAATTAAGGGCAGCTAAATTGTAACACCATTTCACTTTCATGTCATTTTATTTGTTTCCATATGTATATATTTAATACATACACATATTTTTAATAGCATACTTTTAATAGTCTATTTTGTATAGATTATTTTTTAATAAGCTCATTTCTTAGATTATATTACAGGATTTTTTTATGTACTTGATTATGGGCTTGGTATAGGGTTTATATGCACATCTTTATGCATACATTTGCTCAATTCAATACTGATGCTATTTATTATTCATTATATGTTTCATGCCTGTATATATATATATATATATATATATATATATATATATATATATATATATATATATATATATATATATATATAATATATATATATATATATATATATATACATTTATATACATATACATAATTATATAATTATACAAATTTTATCTCAATTTTATATTGTATTATTATATTTATTATGTTATTGTTTTATAATTTATTGATTTATATTTATGTTTTATATAATATGTACATGTTCTTCATCCATTTTACATGTGAAATTATATATTAGTTATGGATTTATATTATTACTATTACGATTATATTTATGGTCATTTATTCATATACTTATATATTTATACATCTACATTCATATTTATATTAACAATATTATTATGGTTTATTATATACTATATATATTTAATACTCATTTCATATATTTCATATTTCATAGATCTTAATATATTCATCATTCATTTACCATCAGTTATTCAACATTCATTATTTATTGACCGAGTATAAGATTCATGATGATATTTCAAGTTATACACGTCTTGACCACTAGATGGGAGTATTGCTGTTTGAAGTACAATATCATATCACTTCATTGAATCTTTTAATGAGTACAAATAATCAGGTTTTACTACAAATCAGTTTTTACTACAAATCAGTTTCAACTATAAAGTTTTTGATTCATTATTTTATGATATTATTTTATAATTTAAAAGGAGTTATATTTATATTTCTGTGAATCATAGTATTGTACTCTGATTTTTTTAAATGCTATGTATTTAAATTTCAGGTACATCTATTTACATTTATGAGCACTGTTGGATTTCTATTGGTTATTTCAAATGAAGGGTCAGCATATATATATGGTTGTTAGTCATTGTATTTCTTGTCTGATGAAGTCTGATTTATGTGACGAAAAACGTGTTGTTTGTCAAACGTTTAACGTACATTAAAGCTGGTTCTGGATTCTCGGTTGCATTTCGTCCTCTCACAGTGCATTTTTTACTTATTGGTTTTTTGTTGCACTGCACTTCGTTTACTGTTTACTGGTTTGATATTTAGTTATTCAATGGTGTTAAAGCAAATTCTCATGATCTTTGGTGAACACTGATGGGGGATTTGTAGCTAGCAATTAAGTAACAGCTGGATTTGTTAAGGATGATTTAGACCTCCAAGAGCTCCAGGTTAGGGTAATGGATAATTTGATTTGAGATGAATGTCTGTTTTGACAAATACAGATACTCTCCACCAGTTAACCAAGGGTCTGAAGGCATGACAGGCCCTAGACTTTGGTATAGAAGAAGTACCGTCATTGCACTGAAACTGCGTCTTAGTCTTCACAAATATGAATGTGTTCAAGCTGCATGAAGACCTAAAGTTCTATAATGTTTCTCTTTAGACTCCTAGCACTAAGTAGTACCACCATGATAATGTTTAAATGTGAGTCTCGGCTTTTAATGTGGGCACTATGGGAGAATCAAGGCATTTAACCTGCATGAAGAAGTCTTGGTATAAGAGGTATAAACTATCTCTGGAAAAAAACAGAAAGTCTTATCTACCATCTTACTCCAGCTTCTCTTAGAATGATTCCATCTACTTAGCCAATTATCTTGTCTTGGTATCCAGGCAGCATTCCTGGTGAAGGCAAGAAACTACTCAATACCAGTGTCTTTCCTGCCTCTAATACATAGTAACTCCCATCATGTCTATCGGCATTCATGTCTGTGTGGATCACCTAAGGTCATTTGTGGCAACAGAATTAGTGGGCCTTATGGTCTTACATCTGCTTTCTTGATGACTTTTGGGAAAGCTATGGGTATTTCCTCCATACATGAGCTGGAAGGAGGTTTTGGCAATTTTTTTTATTTACAGCTGTAGCATAAGTCAGAAGCCTAGTGTTGTGTTGTGACCAGGAGTGGCCTTAGGTTAACTGGTGCCCTAGGAAAAAGGGCTTCACGGCGCCCTGCACCACACCACCCGGTGCCCCCATCCTGGTCCACCTACATCAAATAAATACTGGAAGAATGCCTCTGCTAGAGTAGTGCCCTAGGCAGCCAGCTAGTTGGCCTATGCCTAAGGCCGGCTATGGTTGTGACTGATGTGGTGTTGTCAAGCTATGATGATTACCGATAGTGGGCTGATGTTAGAAGTCTGACTCTATGTATATTTAATATTTACACCCCTTACAGGTTGTACTATCAGTGTGCACAAGCATAAATTATTGGTAAGCATAAAACATTGTTATTCTGCCTTAGAATGCCCAGTTAAACCAGACTTTTGAGTTATGTTGCCAAAGGGTTGAGAATTAAGAATGGTTGTAGTACTTAGAAGGCCCAAGTGAGACTACTATAGCGGACCTGAAGCTTTATGGATGAAGCATTTTGGGTGATACTCTGAAGTCAGTTTAGACGGTAGCTAATATATTCACAAAAATAGAATCTCAAGCAGGTAAACTAAGCATGAAATCAAAAATCAGTCAGAAAACAAAATGCCTGATGGATCAGTTTGAATGTGAAAGCTATCAGTATTTTATTCAATAAATATTTGTCAGTGATGAATATAGAACTGTGTTGTTTGAGACAGATTTTTTTCTCTTTTTTGAATAGTAGCTAATCTAGCAAATAATAGTGAATAGACAGAATTAGGCTATATTGAATAAAATAATGATATTTTCACTCAACTACATTGCAGAGTTTCAATTCCTAGTGTAATTAAAGTCACCTATACACGCTGCAGAACATTTGTTAGGTGCTGAACACTGTAGCTTTAGTTTATACCACACAATAAACATCAAACACTAACAAAGAATACTACAGAGCAAAATGTTAGGGTCAGACACGCTGGACATTGAGCACAATAGCTGTGATTACTTACCAGAGAGCAATCACAGATCCTTATGGCAGAAATGCTAACTTTATACAGCAAATTTATAGAGTGACAGTTGTTTTCTGGGTACTATTCAAAACTGCTATTGCCTGTAGAAACAGAGCAGTTACTAAACAGTGATGCTATGCAGGATGGTAGTGCACCTACCAGAAGAGGTTCTAGTTATTAATCTCTAAATAATACAGTCAACTGAAATACAATATACTGGGCACTGGACCCAACTGTAGGCTCTAAAAACAGAGCTGTCAATAAGCAGTTTAGTTCCAGTGAAAACCAACATTTGGCAATAGAAAACACATGTTTCTCTGCCCCTATTGCTTGCTTCTCAGTGCACTCATGAAGCCAGTCATTATGCAGTTTACAGTAGGAAGTGCTGTTTAAAGCAATATAGATGAACAGCAGACTTACAATAAAGTTTATGATCTTTGGTGGACATATATATATATATATATATATATATATATATATATATATATATATATATATATATATATATATATATATATATGTGTGTGTGTGTGTGTGTGTGTGTGTGTGTGTGTGTGTGTGTGTG
>NW_025054147.1:0-9357 GCF_019279795.1 Protopterus annectens
ATCTACTTTCAGTCAAAATAACTGCATAGCAGGTGCATTGAGCATACACAGGATATTGTATATATTAAATGTGTAATTGTATGTATCAGTACAATTATGGTTCTACAATTAGACATTTATGCTCTGAACTTTCATGTCACACATGTACATGGTAAACAACTCAACTCTTTAAATATGTATGTATAATTAATGAGCATGTCTGACAAACAAGGTCTCAGTTGCAACGAGCACTCTACACCGTAATGACTGTAAAAAATATACCTGTTGCCCAGCCTTTCCTGTGGCAACTGCTATATGTTAATGTCCATAATAAATGTAAGCTAGGGTTCTAATCTGGCACATTCTCGATTTTATTACTGCTTGTCCAGTCAAGTTTAAAAACTAAGTAACAATGTAAAGATAATTAAAGATAACAATAACTATGTAAAGCACTGGAGATCATATGAATTGTATTTTGTTATATTTGTATTGAATTTTAAACAAGAAAACAAGTGATAATATTTAAAATTAAAAGGAAATATTTCTCAAACTTGAAAGAAAAAAAATAAAAACTAAATGAAGCATTCATTTCAAAAACACAAAAAACAACTATTTATAAGAATGTCTACTAAATAAAAAATGTTCTAAGATTTCAGTAGATAAAAAATATCCTGAGAGTATTAATCATTGTTTAATAGGTCTTTTAGACTTTTTCCACGAATTATATGCAGAAGTGATTTTGGTAGACCTTGACTTAATAGTAATAAGTTCCAGTTGAAAACTTCAGTAGTGATGTTGGAAAATTCATTGAAGGAGGGAGTAGAGTCATTCTTCCAATTTCTTTATAACTTTTCTTGCAATTGTGAGAATGCTCCATAACAAAGGATATTTCAATTGTTCTAACACAATCAGGTAATAGACTATTAAATAAAACTAACAATTTAGTTAAAGAAAATGGGACAAATGCCCAGCTGGACTAACCTGGTTAACAAATCTCAATAAATAAATAAAAATAAAAATAAAATTTATTAGTAAAAAGAGCTTGCAAGAATAAATTGATCTGATTTCAGTATGGTTTAAGTATAGGACAATCAAAAACATATGTTGCCAGTCTGCTTTAAGGTCTAATTTCCATCTCCAGCAAACCATCTTATGACTATAAGAGCACAAGATGCAGAAGAAATATAAAAGCATGTGAGTAATTTAAGCTCATTGTTTTGTAACTGAGCATAAGGAAAAGATTGTCTGTTGCTGTGTCTAGATGCTGATCTGTTCTTATAATGGAACATATGATATATCTTATTATAGAACTATATTATGCATCTCGGTTAGTTCAAACAGACAAATTAGAATGAAGTTCATTTACAGCACTGTTACATTGTATCACTCAGTGTTCAATCATCTGGCCATATACATGTACGTTTACCATAGTGTCCTGTATTATTATAATATGCACAGCATTCTTTATCTATGTTTCTTGATGACTTCAGTGAAGCTAAATTAAGCACTCAGACAAGCAAATGTTTACAGATCTAATAAATTATCCAAAGAGCTTAATACTGCCTTTATCTGATATTCACTCAATTTCCTGTAATGGATGTAAGTAGGCTCTGCCTTTAGAATTTCTGTGAGAAATTCAGTCAAGATATTTTAAATATATGCATGCCGGATTTAGTCACAAATAAAAAATGCATCCAGAATTATCCTCAAGTGTGCAATTGCATAAAACAAATGGAGGAGTATACCAGCAGTTCTGTTTTCATAATGATAAAAAGAATTAAAACAAGCAACGTATAAGAAACAAAAAAAGATATGATAAATTAAGGAAAATGATCTGATATTAACAGATCAATGTGAAAATCTGATATTATCATATTAATGTGAAATCTTTCAACTTTGACAACATTTAAGTGTATTGCAGTCTACATTCTTGGTGTTTAATTGTTATGTTGTCCACTGTCAAACTAAAGATATATGCAATTCCAATAAATATAACACTAGAACAGACCTGTAAAAGGTGGTACTTGGCCAGATCAAATAAGGTGCGCTGATGAATATGTAGGCTTTGTGCTACTATTTATGAAACTATGCAGAGTACAAGAAACATAAAGGCAATAAATCCACAAGATCTACTATCAGCAACTTGTTTAGAAAATAAGCCAAATAGTATGGTGAAGGCAGTGGGGAGAGCGGATGCAAGAGCAAATTAGGAAAATAAACGGGAACAAACTCAGTATGTATATGTGCAGATAAGGAAAAAGATGCATACATAAAGTAAAATGTACAGACAGCTAAAGAAATGATCAAATATTGATGCTGTGTAGATTTAGTGAAGATAAAATACCCGCCCCTTTCCTATTTGATTGACAGCTAACTTCATGAACATTCATTACTTTTTACATAATATCTCTCATGAAGTTGGGAAAATCACAGCTTTCAAAACTGAAAGACTAACTTAAAAACAGCTGACAGTTCTATATAGAAGCTTGAGTTTATAAACATTAGGTTTCACTACGCGAGCAATTGCTGAACAAGCCTGAATCAAATAGCACCAGTACACTCATACACCTCTCCCCGACAGCACCCAAAAACAAAGAACATCCTCAACAATGACAACTGTAAAGCCATCTAAGGAGCGCACACAACCAGTGAGCCAAAGTAGCCAACAAAACAAAGCAGCGAACAGGCAAAAGAAAAAGGCACATCCCAAAAAAAAAAAAAAAAGAAATCGTATAACAAATGCGAAAGGGACAACACACAAAGCAGTAAACTTCAAAACCACCAAGGCCCATTGCCCAACTAAAGGGAAACAGAAGACCCGATCAAAAGCATTCAAAATCGCAACACCAAACGAATGCTGCCAACATTCACACTCCAAATATATGCATCTATCCGAAGGAAAGCCCTCATCAAATATCAGTACAAGAACCCATAGATCTTCCAACAAAACAAACACCACTACAAGGCAACAAACCAGAACACAAGCCAGACAAAAAAATGAACAACATTGAACGTCCTCAACAGAAGTGGCACTAGAAAACATATCAAATGCTGGCACACCATAAACTTCTACCAGACCAAGGTTTATGCACAGCTAATCAATTTCATATTTATGCACTAAAGATGACTAGTGCAATATATTAAGTGTTTAACCGTCAAATGAAAAGGAGACCGGTCCACCAACAAACAACAATAAAAGGAATGTTAGCAAAGAAGTAAAACCAGTGACAACTTCAAGTACACAATAGTTTAACTCATCAATAAGGACCCACTATGCATCCTAAGGTACAAAACAATAAATTAAGATAGATACAAATACATTAGTTTTGTATAAAATTTAGATGCAAGAAGAACAGAAAAATAATTGTTACCTTAGTATAAAGACCTCCAGGTCTGCTTTAGTTTTCAACCAGATAAATAAAGCAAGTTCACTTGCAAAACGAAGATAATAAATGGGATAAAATAAGAAAACTATTCTTATATAGTGTAATCTAATGATACTCAAGTCATATTTTTTAGCTTTTTCTTCTTTTCATTTGTCTTCCATCCAGATCTTTCTGTTTGTCTCTTTAAAGATGCACTGTTTCAATCCACATCTTCTGTTTCTTCAAAGTTATTTGTTTTCAGAAAAGATAAAGCTGCATCCAGGTCATCAAAAACTTTAGTTTCATTAGGTAGAAAGATTTTTAGTCTGGCTGGAAATAATAGATGAACTTTAATTTGTTTTATCTTAAGTTGTCTTATTAATGGAAGGAAACATTTTCTTTTGGAAATGACTGAGGTGGAATAGTCAACATCAAAATGAAAAATTCTGTCATCTATTTCAGTGAGAGACTTTGACCAAACAGTTTTGAGTATTAACTATTTATGCTGTGCGGAAAAAAAATCCTACAATACTAGATCTTGGGGAAGCATTATTTCTTGAAGAATATGTTGAAACCAGGGACCTCTATGTCTTCTCAATGTCAAATGACATTGCTTCAGGTAAATCCAGTGTATTGGGAAGCCAGGACATCAAAAATGTGTCATGTTGTTTCCCTCTATTTTTTCTGGCAAACCAAATATTCTAATGTTATTTCTATGAAACCTATTTTCTATGTCATCAATTTTGTTCAAAAGAACAGTATTTTGTTTTCATAAAAATTCAGTATTGTTTTCTTTATATAGTTTCTCTTCAATGTCATTCAAGGAGTCCTCAATGTCAGATATCTGAATGTTCTCCTGTTGCAAAGCGTCATATATTTGGTCCATTTGTTTAGCACATTCTTGAAATTATCAAGTTTTCTGACCATTTTGTCCATTTTAAAGATAGTTCCTGGGTATTAGTAAGGACAGATTGAAGTCATGTCTTAAAAGATGACTCCTGTGAGTTTTCTCTTAAATGGCTCATTTTCAGACTTATATAGAAATATTTTCAAATAAGAAATTTGACACGAAATTTTTAATTTATCAAAAACAATTTTTTGATACTACCTTACAGGGTAATTTACTTTATATGATACAGCTTCAATGAAATTGATAAGATAGTTTAATAAAGATATTTCCAGTCAAAAATATATAAAATAGCAGAGTAGGACAATTCAGCTGCTACTCTGTCAACATCCTAGCCATGACCCCCATGAATTATATTTGTGACTGAGGGTCTACTGGCAATTATATTTCTGTACCACACCTTTCAACCTCTTAGGACAAAAATTCAGGACAAAGCCTGACATAACAAGGGTACAAAAGGCCCCAAAATAGGGACAGATTTTAAATACTGCTCTTATAAACTTAGAAAGTTGATAGAATAACAAGATTTTTCTTAGCATGCATTTTTGTGAAGAATGTGAAGTCTAAAACTCAAATGTAAGCCATTATTTATTGATTTCAATCCTCAGATCATCCCACTGATTTGCCAGAAAACCACAGATTTTATGAGAAACAGAACAACAACAATGTAGCAAAAATCTGGACAGTCTGCAAAACTCTGGACACTTGAGAGGTATGTTCTATTCTTAAAAGTTTCTTTTCTGCCATGGGATAGACTTCATAATTCAATGATAGTCAGATACACATGAATGTATAAATCAAGACGTTGTCAAGTCACACATATAATTAGTGAACATGTCTGACAAGCAGTTCTTCTATGGAAAGGATTAAAAAGCAACTCTGTGGAAGAATATATTTAGTCTACTTTACATAGGTCTGAATCCCATGTTGCACTAATTACTTTTATCAGTGTGTAAAGCCACACAAAAATCTGTCAGGTCATAAAATTTATACCCCAATACATGTCTGCTTCTGCAAAGCTAAATCAATTAACAGGTACAGCAGCATCCAACCCATAAACTAGTGCTAATTGTCACATTTCCCTTTCTATATCATACACTGCCTTCCTCGCTGTTTGACTTTGTTGCTCCTCACTTAACATTGCAAAAATGAGGTTGGCATCATTGTGTGGGTTTGCCCACTAGCCTTAAATGCAATGACATGAATTGGAAGGAAAACACTTTAACTCTGCTGTATGACCTGTACAGACATGGCAGGAGCAAAAAACAAAGGTGCCCAATTTAGGGCTAAAAGATGTGGTGTAGAGGAGTCCAGAAACTTTAGTGGACTCCTTGTAAAGTGTCACAGCCATAGGCTATTGCAGGGGGACTATACCAGGTCTCAATATAAATCAGAGGCTTGGAATAGTTTTGCCAAGGCTGTCTCCAGTGTGACTGGCATTCCAGGCACTGGAGAGCAATGCAGACAGCACTTCAATGACCTGAAAAGGTGCAAGCAGGTACAACTCAACCAGTAGCTGGATGACTTTAGGACTGCTGACATCTCACAGCTGTGTAAGTATACAGATAAAGATACTCTAAATTATATAGAATGCTGGATATAGCCAAGACTGGTGTGCATAATGTTCTTCTGTTTTTCTCTCCTTTTTATTTTACAGCTGCCCAGGAGATTGCAGTGAACAGGGAAGCTCATGCCTAATGTTTTGAATGATTAAGACAAGAAAGGGGTATGTATGCAGCACAAAATTATTATTATTTTATCAAAAGTATTGTTTTTCTATATATTAGTAGCAAATTAAGCATGTATATCTTAACTGGAAAAGCAAGCATGTATGCATCATACTGTAGCTCAAGGCATATTGTAGTAATCAATTGAAATAGTGTAGTCAGATGTTTTGGGTTCAAATCCCACAGGTAACAAATATATCATAAAATAATGTAAAAATAAATTACATAATAATTTCAGCAAAACAGGATACTGCCAAGATATCTGATAAACGCTTTATATAGAGCAAAGAGTCATAAATATAAGGCGGAAATATAGCAGAATAACAGGCATATAGTATTAGTTAGCACGTGAAGGTAGTTAAAATAATCAAAAGATTCCAAGATGAATGAAATAAATTTTAAAGATTGTTGAAAGCTCAGACAGTAAATGGCGCTTCCGGCGGTGGCTTCGTGAACAATAAAATGCATTCGCTTACTTTCAAATTTAAATATCACTTTCAACCTGTAAGAACTGTTATTTATGGGTAATAAGTTCTTCGTAATTTACAAACAGTCGATAATAGTTGAGACTTCAGATATTCCTATCTGACCCTGTCTCTACCTTTATTATTAAATACTGAATTTCAACTAAATTGGCATAAATACCATGCTGTTAACTTAATCTGTATTATTTGAAAGAAAAGCATATGTGCAATATATGCATATTGAAATAATTACTTAGAACAATTATCCGTCCTAGTTAGTAGTTTTTTAAAAAAAGTATAATTAATGTAAAAGTAAACTTATATCATAGTAATTTATTGTATGTCACAGATGATGGTTCTAATTATCTTTTTCTTTTTTCCTCACTTATCCCACCCCTTATTTCTCTCTTTTTTATTTTTATATGTGTGGTTACAATGTTCTGATGTCATCAGATTCTGAAAAGTAACTAAATGTTTTCCAGCACAAGGAAGTAGGCCAACCAGTGCGACTCAGCCTGCCATCCCTCCCATGGCAGCAGCACTGACACCCAGCACATCTGGGTCCCAACTTGGCAGTGCTGCCTCTGCAGCCCCTGCATTACCTGGGCCCTAAACATCAGGCAGCATTACCTTGGTAGCTGGTGCAGTGGTTCCCACTGGGAGTATTGATGGAGGTGGTAACCTATCAGGAGATCCAGACATGGTGTGTGAGGTCATGGAAAGCACTGGTGCACACCTCAGCCAGATGAAGAAGTTGCTCACCAAAATGTTTGGGAAAAGAAAATATCAAGCACTCCAACAGGAAGCTCAGGAACAGGATGGTGATGACAGTTCTGAGGGTGAGGACTAGATTTACACTGTCTCCATGATTGATGGACATGGACCCCCAATTTCCCCTCCATATCACCAATCATGCTGTGCCCCAACCTTTTGTGTCCCTCACCATCCCTATCTGTGTCTTGTTTATCTTCAAAGGCTTCCTCACCTTCCCTAATTACCTGATCCTGGCATACCTACATCCCTTGCCCAACATTTCTCTCTTACTTTAAGAAAATCAAAAAAACTGGGCACCTGTCCCACAAAACAAATATCATCCCATACATAGCTCTCTACTTCACACATGTGGCTTCTCAACACATTTGATTGAGTCCACTTAGCTATACAACATTACTGCATTCTTGTCATTCACCTTTGTTGAGGTGACAGTCCACATTCATCCAATATTTTATCCATGTTCATTTTACAGTGCTGAAGAAGTGGATAGCTATGGTTGCTTCCCCATTCCCTCCTGCACATTCCTATATTGCTTTCCCTTTATTCTTCTCCTTCTCCCTGCTTGCCACCCAATTCACCATTTTCCTATCTACCCAAATTTCACACCTTTAATTTGGTCAAAAAATAGAATCACACACCACACACAAATAATAAATCCCTAACCAAGCCCTTTACTTTTTGTCCTTTGTGTTTGTGCAGAGTTTGGCATCATGCACCAATGCTGCGTGATAGGGAATGGCTCTTCATGTCCTATGGCATGTTGTGGTTAGCTCCACATAATGTTGCTTAAACTCACTGTACTAAAGAAACACACAATTAAAGAAGGTTAATGTCATTAATATTCAATATTACCTATAATATTTATTTAGACTGATGAATGCATCATTATGTAAATCCATATATCTACTATTCACATCGGTTCATAGGTTCATAGGTATTTTCTAGGCTAACAACCACAAGGACCTTTTTAAACCTAGCCATGCATCCCAAATCTCTGACAAGTTCTGATACCCTTGATAAGTACAAGCAGGGGCTTGGAAGATGAAACATTTGCAAGCTAGGGCCTGGGAGATGAACCATTTACAGGGTGCCTGTGTCCATTAGAGACATAGGTGCCAAACTAGGGATGAATTTCCTGTTCCCCATCCAATTGCCCAGGCTGCACTTGAATTGGTTTGATGAGGAACTCTGTTTTACATGGATGAGGAGCCTGTACCAGAGACAGGATAATCTCTGGGATATATACCTGTCTCTGCAGTAGGTATTACGTAAATCACAGGCAAGGTTTAAGTCTTTATAACAGGTAATTCTGGTGCTGTTTGTTTTGCAGATATGCAAGAGATCCATCAAAGTGGGTCTGACAATGCCCTGTATGTCAGGCATAGATCTCCCCTAAAAAGCCTGTAGGAGACAGGATACAAGAATAGAGCCTTGAGGCAGTCTGTATAGGACATTTTACTTAAGTCCTATATTCTTTTAGTGAGGAACCTCTGTGGACATTCCAGTTGTTGGATATGCCTGGTTAGGCACATACCAAAGGGGGCATTGTATTCAATTATAGGTCTGATGAATGCCAAATACAGTGAAACATAGACTTCGATGGATTTGGATGTGATACCTTTGTTTATAAGTTGTGCAACATAGAAGGATTTCCTCACTACTGTAGACACATGATGGTCAAAGGCTAGATTACTATCTATGTGTGTCCCTAAGTCCCTGACTACTGGGTCAACATTAAGGGGTGTGTTTTCAACATGATAGTTACCAATGGTGGATGATTCCAGAAGGATATCATTATTAATTACTTGGCATTTAGTTTTAGTCTGTGGCTCTGACACCAGTTGTTTGTCTGTGTCATCCCCTCCTGGAGAACATTTGTGTCAGTGTGGGATTCAATGATGGCTCCTAATTTGCAATAATATGCAAATTTAGTCAGCCAGTGACCACTGACATTAGCCTTGACTTCAGAGAAATAAATGCCAAAAAGGAGCAGTCCAAGGACTGATCCTTGAGGAACTCCACTTGTGACTGGCCTCTTTGTAGAAGTGGACTCTCCAATTCTAACTTCCTGTGTCCTGTATGTGAGCCAGTTGGCTATGCACTCAGTGATGTGTGACTTTGTATCTAATCTCTTGAGTTTG
>NW_025054148.1:0-9214 GCF_019279795.1 Protopterus annectens
AGAGGGAAGAACAGCCACCTGAGAAGCCCCCTCAGCCTGGCCTACCTCTGAGAGGAAACATCCTGTAACAGTAAAGGCTTCCCTGAGACTCCAAAGAAACACCTGGCAAAACCTCCGCCCACTGAGTTTCTTTCTAAAGAAACCGACGCCTGGGACTGTCGTTCTTCCACTTAGGCTTTGCTGTTTTGTCCTTGGGCGCTTTTAGCCGAAGCCGGCAGCTTACATCCGACGGCATTTTATAGTTACAACGCTCCCAAACACTAACCTGGCACAGTCTAACCTTCTTTAATAGTGCGCTTGTTAAACCTAGCACAAGAGCTGCATCCAACAACGTCGTCAGGCCCTAAAACAAGGTATACACAAAGTATGGTAATCCTTATGTGGTACCTGTTTCCTACAAGAAATACAGTTATTCACTTTTTCTGCCATCCGGTTAAATACTGAGGCAAGAAAAAAACTAAAAATATTCTAACGGGGTACTTAGGCCAACTTTGATTCTGGCCTGAAACTCTGGCTTCAGAAACTTTCAGAATCCAACCTGCACTCGCAAAACTGCTTCTGCATCGACCATGCAAAGATAGAGGATATGATTGGCCAAGGTTTTCGCGCAGATAGTACCCCTGACGCATCGATGCCAGTCTTAATGCTTCTGGACCGACGCCAGCCATATATATACTTTGGCATTCGGGCCACTGGACAGCGGATCACCCAATAGTTAGACTGCAGCAATGTGGAATGAAGTAACATCATGGAATATCCCTCAGAGACATTAGGACCACTGAAATCAAAAATAATTTCAGAAAACTCCGTCCCACGGCATAGTTCTGCGTTATGTAATTCGCCTTGACCTGGGTAGATTAATTTAATTAGATCATATCATACCTTAACCTTCTGTGAAAGCTTGCAACAACTCCTTTCTATATCCACAAATATACAGACCTGAGTATATATTTTTTTGTTATAGAGTTTGTTAATTGTTTCTAAGATCTCTGTTGAAACTGTTTTCCCCACCCACCCCCATTTTCAATGTGTCTCAGCTGGTATAGTAACAGCTGCATTCAAATTGCTGGAACCTGTGTTCTGAGAGACTGCCTTACAGATTATCTGCAACATACAGCTGAGTATATTTTTTGGTTATAGCGTTTGTTAATTGTTGCTTAGATCTCTGTTGTAACTGTTGTCTCCCTGTTCTGAGAGACTGATCTGTAAATATACAGAGCTCAGTATTTTTTTATTTTAGAGTTTGTACTGTTGCTGCTTAAACTTGTTGAAACTACTTGTCCTAATTCCTCCTATTTTTATTTCTTGTAGTTTACATTTGCGGTTTTGCAGTTGCCTGCCCCACTGTAGATCTGATCTGGGACACTCCCCCAGTCCCATCTCTTTACCACATTCCCACCTAATAAACCTAACTTGCTTTTTAGTCCTTTTAATTTAATCTGCAGTTTTAAACTGTTTAGTCTAATATTGCTGCATTACCATGTGTGCTAGCTTGCACTGCATGCTTAATTGTTTTACTACTTTTCTGTAAAAACAAAAACAAAACTAAAGCCTGTTTCCTACCTTCCTGTAACTAGTGTAGTCCTTGTGGGGATTTTAGATTTGCTGAATCCAGGGACTGTATGCTTCTTTGTGGAGCCTCCAAGTTTCTGTGTTGGTGGGAGTCTCTAGCCTATCAGTGGAGGATACACTAGGTAACCTGTCTACCACATGAGTGGTTCTGGCCCAGAAATTGTAGTTATTGGTCAAGCTTGGGAAATCTCTTCCATCTCTCTCAACTTTCTGATTTGAAAGCCTGTGACGAAATTTGTTTCTGTCCTGTAATTAGTCTTATACTGCAGGTGCAGATATGATTCTTAGTTTTAGTGATTCTAACTCAGCTGGTCATGCTTCAGAACTTGTAAGCACCTAAATAAGCTACTAATGCACAAGTAGCACTCAATCTTCCTCATTACCCTAGAGGAAAAACAGTTTTGTACTTTAACTTTCTACTCTACTTAGAGAAAAAGAGCTCTTTGTACCAATTTCTCTCACTTATCTAGAAGAAAAATGTATTTATTTATTTTACATTTGTTGACCGAACAGCTAGATATATTTCCATTTTCAGTAGAGGCCCGGGAGAAAAGCTCCAAAAACATTAATAGTTAGATCATTACTAAATACAGCAACAGGATGGTAAACATAGTTAAACATCAGAATGAAAGTAGTTCCTATAGATAAAAAATTGCACATTAATGAAAAAGTATCTAAAAAGTATTTTACACTTAGTATAGAAATCATTAAGAATGGGTAGATGAATTCTATTACACAATAAAAGTGACACAGTGAGACTATGTGGGATGAGTGTGCGTGGCAAATGCTTACCTTCTCCTCATGACTATGCAAAGTAGCTTTATTCAGGCTCCACTGTTCTTCCTGCCCATCTGATGAATTTGGCATCTTGAGGCAATGTAGAAATTGCCTCTGGCACACAGACAACCCTCTCCCCTTCTACCACCCAACACTACAACCTGTGAGAGTTGCACTTATCTAGCCAAACTGGAGGTAAAGCTCTCTCCAACCAAGACTGAACTTGACAGTCATGGAGAGACAAAAATATTTGCACCACACCACACTCATCACATAGTCTCACTCAAATCTACACCACCAAAATCCACACATAGTAACACAAAACATTTGCTGAGTAAATTTAAATAATAATCTGTCTAAGCAACAGAGACCTCCAAAACAGAAACGCTGTAAGCAACCTCCATCCCCCAACACAACCCAAAATGACACATAGCCCACAGACTCCAGTGTGCCACCAACCCACAGCCAATAAGGCAAAACAACGCACTCCAAAACACTAGTCATAGGTGACTCTATAGTTAGGCACACTGATGTCTCACTCACCAGGCTAAACAAGGAGAAGGTTACTGTCATTGCCTGTCGGGTGCCAGGATCCACCACATAACCCACGACTCAGGTCACCCACAACAGCAAATATGACTCTGTCATTGTCCATTTGGTGTGAATGACCTGTGATATAATTCTCCCTTGACTATATGAAAGAGACATGGAAGAGCTTTCTGATCTTGTACCCCAGGTAGGAGCGACCCTAGGCCCATAGCATTCTGCCATCGCCCAGAATGATGCCACAGTACAAGGACAAATGACTGACTTCAACAATTGGCTAAGCTGTGCCATTCTGGCGGGTAATCCAGCATTCGTCTGTTTGATAACATGGTCGGACAGACCACGATGTTTTACACAGATGGCCTGCACCTGTCACTCTGGGATTCCTGGATATCGGTTGAGGCTCTTGCTGCCCCTATAGTGCCTTTGTTAGGCAGGGTTCAAATAACAAATTCACCACCATAACAGGAACAGGCAAGCAAAACTGAGTGGTAATGCTACTCAATGCTAGAAGTCTAAATTTCAAAATGCACTCACTGAGGCACTCCCTTAAAATCGAGAAAATCGAGCATTCAGGCAGGACTGAGACTCCACAAGGCTCCAGAGAGCACCCCTGCAATTACCAGGCTATAACTCATACCATTAATTCTTTTCGCCAGGTTGGACCTAAACACCAAAGGCGAGGCGGTCCATATTCATTAAGGATATCCACACCTCCACGCTTAGTTGCTCAGCATAATGCATCTGAGGTTATCCAAGTGCAACTAACTCTGGGCAAACCACAGAATCTAAATTTCAACCAAACACTCCTAATAATGGGTAATCAAACCACCACCATTAACTGGGAAAACCACTGTACCAACTCCTCTTAGCTCAGCGCTTTCTGGAATTCATAAACCCAATGCTCTAGGATCAACTTATCCACACCACCAGGGGCAAATAATATCTCTAGGACCTAGTCATTACCAACATGAGTGAATCGTGTTCCACACTCCGAAGTCAACTCCTCGCTGGTCCGATCCAACCATGTTTATCACCTTTGATATCCACCATGATACATCCCACCCCACCCCTATTTAAGGAAACCACAGGTAAAATTTTCTCCAAAGCCAACTTCATGCTTCTGCATGACAGAAGTGGTGAACTTCATGACATCCATGCAGATGGACACAATATGAAGCATAACTGCTGAATCTCAAATGCACTTAGGCACTTACACGCAGTGTATTGGATCGCGGCTATCCCAAACAGAACCAAGAAGATATCTTCCCAAAAGGTAGCCACCTGGTGGTCCCTGCTATAAGCAAACTGGGTACAACAGAAGGAAGAACGTTGCAAGAGAATAGAGTAAAATCCCATGAGTAGAGGAGCTCCCCTGGTCAGCCTCAGTAAGAAGCTGTGATCCCTTATAAGATCCTCCAAAGCTAGCTACGAAACAAAATCGCCACCTAAATCCAAGGACAACAACAAAGCATTCTATAGCTATGTCAAGAATCTAGCTGGCAACACCCAGACCTGCTCTGGAGTTACAGCACAAAGGACATGAAAAATTACAGAACCAACTGATATTGCCAATATCCTGGCAGATCGGTTCAGTGCTAACTTTACCCTCTCTCTCACCCCTAAGTAGCCCATATCTATACAGGAAGAATGCAGAGTCCCCTGTAATCACAACTATGCAGGTAAAAGTTGCACTTCAGCCAAAACACAGCATCCATGGACTGCATAATATCTAGGGAAGGCGCTTTCGCTTTACGCCATCAGAACTTAACTGTGCTCCCCACTTAAGCACCATGTTCAATAATAGCTCAGATTACGCGATCTACCGAATGGTGGTGCATAGCAACAGCACCCCACTTCCCACAAAGGGGAGCCACCACTGATCCCAGGGAACTATCGACCTATTAGCCCGACGAGCCTGGTCTACAAGGCCATGGAATGTATCATCATGGAACTCCTAAACAAAGACATTGCAACCTCCAAACTCTGGGATCCCACCCAGTTCAGGTTTGTGAAATGCAGATCATGCCTCCTGAACCTGATCGACTTTTTTGAGGCAGTGCCACAAAGTCAGGGATGAGGGTAAGGTGGTTCACACAGCCTATCTTGACCTCAGCCAAGCAGCTTTCAACACTCATCCACCATTCTGGAATTAGAGAAGCAAACTCATTAAACTAGGTATAAATCCCTACGCCACAAGATGGGCTGCCAACTGCTCACCGACAGAACCTACACTGTAAAAGGTCACTCCAAATCTGACCTCTCAAAGCAGTGACAATATACCACAGGGTTCCATCCGGGATCTCTGTTTGGTATCTCCACTTCTCTGAAGTACAGGCTAACAAAGAAGGCTTCTATTAATGAAGTTCACAGATGACTGCAACTAGGAGCCATAGTCAAGTCCCTAAATGATGGTATCCTACAGAAGGGCCTCACTGAGCCATGGCCTTCAAGCTCAAAAAGTGCAGTGTCATCCCTTTGGCAAAACTCTGTACCCATGAACTACCACAAAGGCAGCAATCTACTTAACACCTAATTTTGATAAAGAGACCTTTGGGACCCAGGTATTGTACCTTTGAGTTATCAAGACGCCACAGTAGCTGTGAACTCTTTTCTAATGCGGGTACACCCTATCATGTATGTCTCATCTGAAAAGGAGGAGGCTCATTGTTCCCCTACTCACTCATTAGATTCCATTTATAGAGCAATAATGCCCCTTTTGGAATTTACCTCACAAGACATCTGCAGCAACTGGAAAGGCTACAGAAGTACTCCTCACAAAGAGGATTACTGGCAGCCTCAAAAACTCCAGCTTTACTCTGTAGCACACTGCCTACTCCGTAGGTGGATCTCTGCCTAACAAATAAAGCTATGTCAAACCAGAGCTGTTGACATGCTACACCTAAAGAAATCCCAATCTCGAGCTAGATGCCTCTAGGACCTAAACTTGTCAACACAATAAACAGGACATGCTGGAGGAACAGACTGTCCCAGACTTTTTATACTCTGGAACAAGCTACCCATCTATGTCAAGCAAAGTTCTTCATTAGCACGCACAAGAAATCTGGAGGGATGGGAAGAAATACACCCCGGGATCACTTCTGTCTCTCTATGGATAGCATACAGAAAATAACTTTCTGGGTGGCGTAGGTTATGGAACCCTGCTGGTCAGGCTTATGTAGGCCCTTGGACCTAAATATTGCACTGCACTGGATATACCAAACAACACTGCACAGCTTTTCTACATCATAGTGCACTGCACATCTTTTCCTATACTGCATATCACTGGATATACCAAACTCCTCTATACCACAGTACATTGTACATATTCCCTATATTGCATTGCACTGATATAAACAATGACATCAACTTTCTATATCACAGTGCACTGCACATCTTCCTATACTGCACTGAAGTGGATATACCAAACTTTCTACACCTCAGTGCAATGTACCGACATCATATTTCCAATACTGCAGACTGCACTGCACACACTGTGCTGTGCTACAGGCACTATGCCTCTGCCACAGTGTGAGGTAATTTTATAAAGCTCTTCTTTTCTCCTTTCAGCTGTCGACATTTAGGTGGCAATGCAACAATATCTATCAGTCTTGCAGAATGAGTGGCAGTAGAGTTTTATGGTGTCAAGTTGCCAGTAACACCCGACTTCTCTCAAAAGGCACACACACTTGCATCTAAGGCCAATTTAGAATGTCTAATAAACCTACGCATGTCTGGAATGGGAAGATACTGACCACCCGAAAACCCTGAGAAAAACATGGAGGACAGGTAGACACTGCACAGAAGGCACCCCAGCTACAAAGTTTCCTCTACAGCATTCTATTCTGCATCCTATACAAAATCTAAAGTGCTTACCAGATTCATGATTCAAATCAAAACAAAAAATGCAATGGTACATCAAGCCCGAAGCTTTTTTAAATCTGGAAAACAAAAATTAGAACACTTTTAAATACTGCTCTTATAAAACACAGAAAGCTGTTAGAATATTCTTTGCAGCAGCATGACTTTTCTGAAGGGTATGAAATCTGAAACTCAAATGTCTGCCATTTTCTTAACTTCAGTCCTCAATGATTTGCCAGTAAAACCAAATTTCACCTTAATAGGAACAGGCCAGAAATACAAGAAAAAAGTCTGGTCTTTGAGTAAATTTGGACAGTTGAGAGGTATGCATGCAGCTGCAGTGGTTAAAACAATTCTGCCCTCATATTCCAGTTTTGGTAGTTTGTTTACTGTCTGAGTGTCTTTTGCAACAGAGTCTGCATGCTTTACATTTATCAGCTTCACCACGTAATCCCTAATTCTTCATAACCCAAACACAGTTCGTAGGTAACGATGAGCATCGAAACTGACAAAATGTGGGTTTTTCGTGTGTACATGGATTCTGTGACAGACTGATATCCCTCTCTTGCACTACTTTTTCCATGGATTCACACGCTTATAAGGGAGAGCCAGTTCATGGATCATAATCAACTTGCCGATACCCACCCAACACCAAATCTTACTTCTGAGCTATCTCAGGGATATAAACCAACACAACAATGAATAGAACATGCTGAGGGATAGATTCCTTAGCAGAGACTTCCTTACTATGGAACAGGGTCCCGATTCAGCAGATAGGAGCTCCCTACCATTGTTCTTTCAGGAGGAACCTGATGAGCGGATAGGTAACAGAAAGTTCACACCGATCACACCTAACAGCACTACTAGATAGGGGCTAAGGGTACTAGCTGCTAGTACAAGGGTCAGGGAACTACTAAAGGGGCGGTGAATACCGCACAACATGGCTGAGCTAATATATGCCTTCGGGCAGATAGCTCAGTACCAACCTATGAACACAGGACAGCACATGCCTCCAAAAGTGCAAAACGAGCAAGGTTCATGATGGACTTATGTGATTCCTGTCATCAGTATTTGCACAATAATGTAAGATTACTGCAGAGACAGTGGAGTTGTGCAAAGGAGTAATAAATGTGTCCTCTAGCATTTTTTTTTGGCTTTGTATTTAGGTGTGCTGGGATAGGTTCTGTATTTTCCTTGTAATCTTAAACTGGACAAAGTCGACATCAGAGAAAGAAATGAATATGTGTTTAATTAAGAATCTTTTATCCCTGATATTCACTTTTGCCAAATAAAAGTACAGTTTTGAATTCTACCATAAAATGTAGATGTTCAACATCCACATTGCCGCAGTCCCACACTTGGTAGTCCGCTGTCCCTCGGTCGGGCCCGAATATCAAGTGAGTATATTGATCGCCGGTCAATGCGATTTGGACTGACATCAGGACGCCAGGGTGGTTAAAATGTGCATGACCGACGCCATATCCTCAGTCTTTCCCTGCCCTAGATGTCAGAAGACCGCAAAAAATAAAGTGTCAAAACCAGTAGGACAGCAAACAACCAACCCAACACCCTTTACCAACTATATGTACAATATATACAAATACAATATTATGTACAACCCAACCTATTACTGCCAACCAAATTCTAACTACAGAGGGGAAGGAGGAGGGTAATTGGACTGCAGCAATGTGGATCTCTTGAACATCTAGCATTTATGGTAGGTATAAAACTGTACTATGTTCTTTTCATCTCACATTGCTGCAGTCCTTACACTCTTGGGTAGAATCCCAGCAGAGGTAAGGGAGGATGGTTAACTACAAGGAAGCAGGAGCTGCCAAGATGCCCTGGGTAAACAGCAGTGGCAAACCAGCCCTGATTTAGAGTAAAGTGGCAGGTGATAATGCCTAGAGAAAGTATGCACTGAACTCCAAGTAGCTGCCTCCAAAATATCCTTGCTACCCCTCAAAAGCTGCGGTTGAAGGCAGTAGCCCTAGTGAATGAGGCCCAATCCCAGCTGGAATCTCCTTGCCATGATGGGAATAACAGAGCAATGCAAACCCAATCCACTTAGAAATAGTTTGTTTTGACACAGGCTTGCCCTGAGAACTCAAAGCAAAGAAACAAACAACTGCTGAGACTGCCTGAACCCTTTAGTTCTGTCCAAATAATATCAAAGAACTGCCTGTGTACATCTAAAGTGTGCAAAATCTTTTCCCTTTTATTTTGAGGATTTGCAGCATAAAAGCAGGCAAAATGAATAGTTTGGTTTAAAGCCACACTCAGAAACCACCTTAGGCAAGCATGATTAGTACTGCATGATACCCTATCCTTATGGGAAAATCAAAAAGGCCTAACGCTATATAGCCTGGGTAATCTGTGAAACCCTTCTTGCAGAAGTAATTGCCAACAAAAAGCAGTCTTAGCCCTAGTGGAAGTGAGAGCCAAATAGATCTTCCAC
>NW_025054149.1:0-8040 GCF_019279795.1 Protopterus annectens
ATAGCTGATTTCTGCATTAAATTATAATCAGTATTATCAGGGTGTTTTGTTTTCAAATGTATAAATATTTATATAAATGTTTTATAATTTTGTATTAAAAAGTTTTTTTAGGAAATGTAACACTGTACTTGGGGTTGTGGATGACTGTGGCCAAGTTAACATATACATATAATTTTTTTATACAGTTTCTGGTTGCAAACTCCACGGGCAGGATTCACGAAGGCTTGCACAGAGTCTAAGAGTAGTGTAAGACTCCATGCAGCCTTCGCGATCCAGGAACAGCCCTAAAGTCCGTGTAAGAGACCAGCTAAAACGTCTCTTATACGGAGTGGGCGTGGATATGCTAATCACCTCACTTGCAGTCGAATAGCATGCAAATGAGGTATATTAGCGATCCAGGAAGCCCAAAGCAGCCCGTGTAAGAGCTGTTTTAGCTGCAGAAATGTACTCAGTTGACAACTGAGTATGTTTCTGCAAAAAACACAATGGAGCCATGTCAGCTCCAAATAAAGGGTGCATATGTGTCAGGCAGCATGCCAATGGCCAAATATGTGGCCATTGGCAAGGTACCCCAATGCAAATATGAGAAATAAATAATTTTTTTTTCGGCGATGCGGTGTCTAAGCAGCCAGCCCCAAAGGGCTGCCTATATAAAACATAAAAATGAAGGTTATAAACCCACAAATGTGGGTTTTATGCAATACATGGATTTACAATGCAGGGACCAGCAGACCAAAAACAACATGGCCACCGTTTAGTGGTTGCTAAGGGGGGAAGCTGAGTCTAAGACATGTAACTAAGCATTAGTAGGCAATCTGATGCAAATGAGTGTTAGGATACTGAATTCCACTGTCACATAGCAAATGAGCACATTCTGAGTAGTGTAAGAGTTACATAAGGGGGAGGAACAGAGTAGGAGATAGGTGACATCACAGGGGGGAATGGCAGAAAGAAATGCAGTTCATTGGAGGTCAGTGTTACATGACAGATGTCAGACACATATCATGGAAAGAGGAGTGCCACAACATAAGCATGGGAAAGTCAAGAAATGGAAGGTGTACACTGTTGCCTACACCAAAGTTTCTTGCTGTGCGTGCATGCGCCATGAAGCGCGAGTAGGACAGTGTGCGCGCGTGTAAGGCAGACTGAGCATGTGGGAGCCTGTTGGTAGATGTTTAACACTGTTTGCACTGGTGTGCGTTTTAACCCGAATAAGCAGATTCTGAACCATGTAAGCATGTGTGTGCGTGTAAGCCACTGTGAGCGTGTTTCTGCTGGTATGCACGCTGCTCCCCCCTGAGGAAACAGAAAGGAAAAAGGAAGCAACAGAATTAGTAGGAAGCTAGCAGGGAATACTGCTGGAGCTAGCAGGTGAAAACAATTAGAAGCAGGCAATTACACAGGCAGAATAGTAGCCCAGCCCAGCACTTAAAACTCTGCAAACAGCAGTGCAGGATGTTTCTCTCAAGAGACACTGCAAGACAGGAGTAAGCTATTAGAAGTGAAAACTGAAAAAGCTGAACTCAGAGCAGAAATGTTAGGGGCTGCCATAGCTGTCATAATGAGACATAGGCGACTTGCTGAGGGTGGTGACAATGCAGATGGTGCCAGACAACCCACAGTGAGGAGACGGAGAAGAGTGTACAGGCCCAGGGTCACCTACCACGGGTTACATGAGCTGGAGATAGTAGAGCACTATAGAGTGGACAGACAGATACTGCAGCAAATAGTTGAGCTGTGCAGGCCACGCCTCAAACACAGAACCAACAGAGGGGAACCCATCCCAGTGGAAACCAAGGTATGTGTTGGCCTAAGAATACTAGCAACAGGTACCTTCCAAAGACCAACTGGTGATATGATGGGGATATCACAGGCATCAGCCTCCAGGGTACTGCACCAGTTCCTGGATGCCATGTCAGCACATGTCGGTGATCATGTATATTTCCCCAATGCCCGTGAGGTATTGGCCAGCAATATGCGTCTCTTCCAGCAAATAGCGGAATACCCTGAGGTAGTGGGTGCAATAGACTGCAGCACAGCATCAAAGCACCAGCCGGTGAGCAGGGTAGGGCCTACATTAACCGCAAGGGCTTCCCCTCCATCAACTGCCAGGTCGTGTGTGATGCCTTGGGAGCTACCATGATTCCCACATCTGGCATTTGACGCAGCTGTACCAGACATTTGCCAGTGGGGACATCCCACACAGACACCTAGTGGGGGATGTAGGTTATGCACTGGAGCCATGGCTGATGACACCCATCAGAAACGCACACACACCTGAACAGGAACGCCATATGAGGCACACGCACAAACACGTAATGTAATAGAGCGTGTGTTTGGGCTGCTCAAGTCATGGTTCCGGTGTCTGGACACATCTGGTGGAGCCTTGCAGTACACACCAACTACATGTACCAAAATTGTCATGGTATGTGCTATGCTACATAATATGATCTTGTGAAAACAGCTGCAGCAGGACCAGCATAGGGCTGGGCCAAACAGCCCCCCACCATTGCCAAGGCCATCACAGGCAGAGCGTGACTCGGAGGAGGAACAACCTGAGCCTGCCCCAGTAGGCAGAAGGAGGCGTGCCCAGTATGCCCTAGCCTTGGCAAAGAAGCAATGCATAACACATACACTGGCTCAGTAGGAACGCTGGGAATGATACCCCCCTCTGACTCACTCAAATAATAACAGGGATGTCTAAAATGACATGCCCTGCTCACAAACATGTGCAGGGAGTGTAATATGTGCATCCGACAGAGGCAGCCCTGCAGCACCACCTGAGGCATGAATGCTATGTGTTAAGTAATGTGTTACCATGCACTATATGCACACCTGAGGACCGTGTTTAACATACTACGCTCACCAAGCATCATGCCACAATATGACAATGAGATGATCAATTGCAATAATTGGCTGAAGTATTGCAGTTAGTCAAAGGGGATCCAATGTGTGCCAGCCTGGGATGACATGCTGAGCATGACATGATGCTCCACCTGCTAGGACTGGCATGCACCTATCAGTGCAGGCCGTATGGATATGACAAAGGCTGTTGTTACCCACAGCGTGCCCTGAATAGGTAAGGCTCAAAACACAAACCTACCTCCATAGGTATCAGAAGGGATAAGAACCTAGATGTAATGCTACCCAATGCCAGAAGTCTAAACAGCAAGATGCATGCAGTCTAAACTCACCCAGTATGGAGAATGTTGATATCTGTGCTGTAACAGAAAACTGGGTCAAGGCTCACAACAGCACCCTAACACTACCAGGTTACACCTCATACTGTGCTGTACAGCCTCAAAACATGGAACAAGCTACAAAAGGAGGGTGACTAGCAATAATTGTCAAGGATAACCACACCCCATGTTGGTACCACAACAAGAAGCAGCATGGACTAGCCATGGTCAAGTAACAGTGGCTAAAACTGCCTCCCAGTTTATAGCCTGCTACAGACTACCGTCCCAACACCAGGAACTGCACCTGGCCTATGTTGGAATACATGAATATATCAAGTCCTCCAAACCACATTATATTGGGTGACTGAAAATACCCAGACATAGACTGGGAGCATTATACTAGCTCCAACACTGTAGGACAAAAGTTCATAGAATCCATAAACCAAAATGCCCAGGAACAACGTACCACTCCCACAAGAGGGGTAAGCATACTGGATGTGATAATCAGCAACATGGGTACTGGATGGCAAGATGAGAAGTGTATTGCTCACTGGTAAGACCAGACCATAGAGTAATCACACTGGATATACACATCCTGACCACAGTCCCTGGCCAGAAAACCACAGTGAAAAACATGTGTAAAGCAATATTTGCACTCCTCCAAACTGATGTGGAATCCATTAAAGGCCCTGTGCAGGTGCAAAATATGGGCCACACCTCAGAACCTGTTATACAGGCATTCCATGAACACTGCCAGGAATGCTTGGATTATGCAATCCAAATTAAAACAAGACACCATATACAAGCAGGCATCTGGCATGGTGGACTCCAGCCATTACCAAACCATGCAAGAGAATGAGGAAGCTACTACATGATAGAGCAAACATAAAAGAAGTAATCACTGATCAGTAGTATGGCAATAAAATATGTCCACACATACAATCCACTAAGGCCAGCTACAACAAGTTGAATCTGTGAATCTTGAGGCAATGTTACACCTGCCCCAAGTACACAGACAACCTCAACTCCCCAAGAAATACAAATATATGTGAGAGATGCAACCATTTATCCAAGTATAGTCCATGCTGGTGTGAATGACCTGAGATGTACCTCCCCGGGCTACATGAAAAGAGACATAGATGAGCCCCCGATTATGTAGTCCAGGCCGTATGACACTGACCGTTTGCAGCATCCTACCCTCACCAAGAATGATGCCACAGTACAAACACAGAATGATCAGTTATAACAAGTGGCACAATTACTGGTGTCATTCCAAGGGATCCAATGTCTGTCTGCTTGGGATGTCATGCTTGACAAGCCACGGCTGTTCCAGGGATGGCTTGCACCTGTTACCCTGGGCATCTGGATATTGGATAAGGCTTTTGCCACCTCCATAGAGCCTTTCATAGGCAAGGCTGAAAAGACTAACCCACCACCCTAGAAAACATAAGTGGAAAGAAACATAAGGGTAATGCTGACCAATGCCAGATGTGTAAACCTCAATTGCATGCTCCAGGCCCTCCCAGTATGGAGAACATCGATGTCTGGCAGTGACAGAAACCTGCTGCAAGCCTCCTGACAGCACACCAGCACTACCAGGTTATACCACATATCATGCGTTATGGCCCCAAAACCTGGACCAAAAAGGAGGGAGTATCCATATTAGCACAGACACCCATACCCAGGTAACTGACAATGCAAGGCATTGAGTCACCATGTGCAACTAACCATCAAGACTGCTGTAGCATGCTACAGACCACACTCACACAGGAACCCCACCCAGCCGTCCTGAAGACACTGGACAGTATGAATGTCCCACCAAATACCAAACAAGGTACACAAATTACCACATAGGTGGTAAACCATTATGTATGGAAGGAGTAATCAGGGACCTAGGGACACAAGTGGGAAATAACCCGTTATTCACCCATTGCCAAGTGGTAGGAAGACTTCTAATTGGCACCTATCATGAAAGGATTCCCCTTATCAAAGAGGTCATTGCCCCCTTTCTTTTCCCATCAGACCCATAAATTAGTACAATGCCCATTTGGGGGGTACCCACCGACACCTGCAGCAGTTGAAAGCCCAAAGGGCCTCACCAAAGGATAAAGGGTCTCAAAATATGTCTATGCTGCCGGCTGAGAACCCCAGCTAAACAGTCACTATCAGAGGATTTTGCTTTTACAAGGCCATGTCCAACCAGGGGTAAAGGGAAAACCACCCCAAAAACTAAACCATCGGGGCAGGGGAGATTAACCTCAAACCTAAAAAATAGGGTGCTGGAGGGGAAAATCATAAACCCCAAACTCCCAAACCCTGGAACAAATCCCCCCCCCTGTTAGGCAGAGCCCTCCCGCCTTTCAAAGGAATCTTGCCAATGGATGGAGATTAGATTTACCGGGGGTCTTTAGTGCCCTCCGACAGAGGCCCCAAAACAAAATAAAAGGTAAAATTCAATAAAGGGGGGGAAAAACCACAAAAATTGGCTAGGCTTAAAACCCTGGGGGGTAGTAGTATGAACCTATGAACCTATCAAGATACAAATTGTACAGGACACTAAGGATAACCCCAAGGCTTCCTTAACTGATGGTGGGAAACCCTGTTGGGAATTCACAGATATGCTCTGAATCACACAAATATTACAAACAACATACCAAACACACACACATATTGCCAACATACATCCTGACAGGTGCAGTGCAAACCACCCCCCCCAGAATGCAAAATATCTATCCCAGCAGACTGCTGGCCCCCTGACATTGCAGATGCTGAGGTAACAGCCAGCATCTACAAAGCAAAACACACAGCAGCAATGGTATGAGATGGTGTCCTGGGCTGAGTCCAACATGGACTCCAAGAAGAATGGAATGCCAAATCACACTACTGCTCAATGTCAGCCTTACCACAGGATATGTACCCAAACAGCAGTGTACAACAACAGTGGTCCTTCTCAACAAAGGTGTTGCCTGAATGGATACTGAAAACTACCACCCCAGAATCCTGAGAAGCTTGGTCTGCACAGCTATGGAAAGGATCAGCATGTACCCCAGACATAAAGATATTGGGGACCTACTGACAACCCAGTGTGGCTTCTTAACTGCAGATCCTGCCCCTAAACATGTTTGACTCATTTGAAACAGTCATTAAGGTCATTGATGAGGGCAATGTGGTCCACACATCTGGACCTTGCAAAGGCTTCTATACAATACCCTACATGTTCATTATAGATATGCTCACCAGCTTAAATATAAACCCCTATGTCAGTAGAGGGGGTTTCAAACCAGACCAATGACAGAACTGACATGGTCAGACATGCTGCAGCCATGTCAGACTACAAACAATATATAACTGGCATCCCACAAGGCTTGGTCCTGGGACCTCCCCTTTTGGTTTTTATGTCCCATAGGTACAGGCCAACATGGAAGGACTGTGTCTGAACATGTATGCAGAGGACTACAAACTGCCCACCATATCTGGCCCCCAGCTAACAAAAGCATCCCACAAAAGGGCCACATAGAAACAGACAACTGGTGCCATAGCCATGTCAGCAAGCTAATTGCAGAAAAGTGTATAGTCAACCCCATGGATATACAGTAAGTGCCCACCAATTTCCACATAGGTGTTAACCCATTACATTTTAAAATGTAATTTAGACCTGGGGACACAAGGATAGATATCCTGCATTGGACAAACATGTGGCTGTAGTATTTACAGAAACATACCATATACCCACCTAATCATGAAGGTTGTCAGATCTAGATAAGGGGAGGTCATTGTGGCTCTGCAATCATCCTTCATCAGCGACAATTGAAAAATAGCCCCCGTGGGATGTACCTTAGCAGACACCTCCATCAACTGTAAAGTCCCCAACAGTACCTCACCAGGAGTATCAAAGAGCTTGAACAGATGCCATGTGTTGCCTGATTAAACAAACTGCAGCTACACACCCCAAATGCCCACCCAGAGGCAAGCTGTGCCTGATGTATAAAGCCATGTCCCAAACTGGAATCAATAAACATTTCCCCGACAATCTGAATGGCAGTGAGCTATGCACATGAGAGACCTGAACCCCACCACTGACATACATAGGACACGCTGTACTGCATGATCCATAACACAGAAGCCACCCCCCCATGAGTAAACTCCCAGTACAGGTTATCCATAGAGTCACTCATCGATTCTCCTCAAGAGGAATCTTGATGAGTGGATGGGGAGGAGGTTTACCCTGGGTATCACTGTTATGTCACAGGTAGACGGAGGCACAGTATACTAACCATGACATATGTTGGGAAACTCCACTTACAATGTGTGAAGGACAAACACACCTCCCCAGCATTAGAAATGGCCTAGGGCATATCGCTAGTGTTTGAAAATGTACACCTATGTTGTGGAATACACTACCAATGTTGGACAAGCCTAGTTTAAGTAGTTCATATCTGAACATAATGCAACATGGTCAGATGTACCCCCCCTAACCAGGCTGTTGTGCTCACTATGGGAAAAGTAAAGCAGTGATAGGACTAAAGCCCCGGATACTGTCCACCACATGAAAGTACTGAACCAAAACTTAAAGGTACTACAGTGTTAGGTCAGTTGAAAGGATGTTGACAACTGTATGCAAAGTATCCCATGCAAACCCTGCAGGCACAGTATAATCCCTGTTGTGTTCACACACAAAGCAGTTGGACAGTAACTACACAACATGACACACAACACACAACCATGGAGATATTTGTTGAAGTTCACACTCATCCACAAATGTGGTGGGCTGCAGAGTTCAACATATGGAAAGCTCACACTGGGTATGCTCGCACACTTTGATAAATGAGACATATGTCAGAAAAAGCCATGGGGCAATGGG
>NW_025054150.1:0-8921 GCF_019279795.1 Protopterus annectens
CAAAGGGCAGGATATATGTGTGGCCTAAAACCATAACCACAACCCATGGGGTGGGAGCATAGAAAACACACATCTGGCAGGCATGGGAATTGACCCAACCACCTACCCTATCGCGACAGTATGACACAATTACAGAATGCTACTCAGATTACTGAACACAGCACTGTCAGAGGCATACCTAGGTGGGTGACATCATCCGCAAAGGAATAGATGCTGATAGCAAATGTATGTGTTGTGAAAGGTTGCATCACTGTCTCCAGAGGCAGCTGGAAACACACACACACACAACACACACACACACACTTGGAAGGGCGAGTTGAACCTACATCTACCTACATGGACACACTACAGCATGATGCATTTACAGAACAAGCTACCGAGATTACTGAGCACAGCACTGTCAGAGGCATACTTCTAGGTGGGTGACATCATCCGCAAAGGAATAGACGCTGATAGCAAATGTATCATGTTGTGAAGGGTCTAAAAGCATTACTGTCACCAGAGGCAGCTGAAAACACACACACACACCACACGCGGAAGGGCCGGGGGTTGAACCTACACCTACCTACATGAACACACTATAGCATGATGCATTTACAGAACACGCTACCGAGATTACTGAGCACAGCACTGTCTGAGGCATACTTCTAGGTGGGTGACATCATCCGCAAAGGAATAGACGCTGATAGCAAATGTATGTGTGGGCCTAAAAGCATCACTGTCTCCAGAGGCAGCTGGGAAAAAAAAACACACACACACACACACACACACACACACACACACACACTTGGAAGGGCGGAGTTGAAACTACACCTACCTACATGAACACACTGCAGCATGATGCATTTACAGAACGCCTACTGAGATTACTGAGCACAGCACTGTCAGAGGCATACTTCTAGGTGGGTGACATCATCCGCAAAGGAATAGACGCTGATAGCAAATGTATGTGTTGTGAAGTCTAAAAGCATACTGTCTCCAGAGGCAGCTGGAAACACACACACAAAACACACCCCTTGGAAGGGCTGGGGGTTGAACCTACACCTACCTACATAACACACTACAGCATGATGCATTTACAGAATCGCTACCGAGATTACTGAGCACAGCACTGTCAGAGGCATACTTCTAGGTGGGCGACATCATCCGAAAGGAATAGACGCTGATAGCAAATGTATGTGTTGTGAGCATCTAAAAACATTACTGTCTCCAGAGGCAGCTGGAAAAACACACACACACACACACACACACCGGGAAGGGCCGGGAGTTGAACCTACACCTACCTACATGAACACACTTCAGCATGCTGCATTTACAGAACGCCCACCGAGATTACTGAGCACAGCACTGTCAGAGGCATACTTTTAGGTGGGTGACATCATCCACAAAGGAATAGCGCTGATAGCCAAGGTATGTGTTGTGAAGCTTCTAAAAGCGTCACTATCTCCAGAGGCAGCTGGAAACACACACATGCACACACACACACACACACACACACACACACACACACACACACACACACACTGGAAGGGCTGGGAGTTGAACCTACACCTAACTACATAACACTACAGCAGGGCATTTACAGAACGCTACCGAGATTACTGAGCACAGCACTGTCAGAGGCATACTCTAGGTGGGTGATATCACCCCACAAAGGAAAGGGATGCCAATGGGGAATGAATACAGAGTGAGCAGTCATACAGCATGTTACTATCCCAAGGTGGAACAGTAACACGGCAGTGCTGCACTGAATACTATCTACACACTACACATGAAATGGATACTGCACCACAGACAGTACACCCTTTGAGGAGCAACCAGTGTGTTTGATGTAGGCATCCATTGTGCATAGCAACTATATATAACACCTGGATGGCCACCATGGCTATGCAGGATGTCAATGCCAGGGCAGGTATCAGACATCTGCAATGTACTGTGTGTCCATGAAGGGCTACTGGGCATGCTCACACACTTAGCATTTGAAAAGTGCAAACATGCATACACATGGAGTGTAATCAGGGAAAGGGGCAGAGTATACAGGAGTGTAATCATGGAAGGGCAGAGTGTATGTGTGTCCCCCTACACAACAAACCGGGCATGCTCACACACTTAGTGTTTGCAAAGGGGAAACATACATGCACACGGGGTATAATCACAGAAGGGCGCAGTGTGCAATGTACTGTGTGTCCATCTACCCCGTACTGGGCATGCTCACACACTTAGCATTTGCAGTCAGCATGCAGGAGTGTACACAGAAGGCATACACATGGAGTGTAATCATGGAAGGGCAGAGTGTGGAATGTACTGTGTGTCCACCTACACAACAGCAAACTGGGCATGCTCACACACTTAGCAGTTGAAAAGGGGGAAACATGCATCCCCGGGTATAATCACAGAAGGGGCAGTGTGAAATGTACGTGTGTCCATCTACAAACTGCACTGGGCATGCTCACACTTAGCATTTTGCGCAGCAGCACACAAAGGCATCCCGGAGTTAATCAGGGAAGGGGCAGGTGTGGAATGTACTTTTTCCACCTACACAACACTGGGCATGTCACACCGCGTTGAAAAGGGACTGCATGCAGGGTATAATCACAGGGGGCAGTGAATGCTGTCCATCTAAAAAGTTACGGGCATGCTCACATTGCTTTTGCCACCCCACTCGGGTGTACCCCGAGGTCACAGAAAGGAAAACCTGCCCCATCCCGGGTGGTCACACATGCATTTTGAAAAAATGACATCACAGGTGTCACAGGTCAAACATGTACACACTGCAGTGAATATGAGCTGCATGCCAGCACCATGTCATGGTGCAGCAAATGGCCCAAACAACAGCATGTGACTTTGTACAGGTCTGTATAGCGTGTAAAATTGGAAAGTACAATGTACAACAATGATCCAACGGGGATGTAGTCCACCCATATGTATACAGGGACAGGTCCAAAATCCCCCCAACGGACACATGACTGCTGTTCCCACAATGAAAAAATTCTGGATATGTCATACAGTGATTGTCTGGATGTGTGCATGGACTGCACACATGACACATACAAAGCCTGTGATGTACCACATGCATAACACGGGGGTGCTACCCCAAAAAATGGAAGGTGGACCCATGTCTGGGGAATGCCCCCGGGGTGTAGCAGTGTTGACGGGGACACATCCCCTTGTATTGTTTGCCTGTGACAGCGGGATACCATACCACAGTCCATGATGTATGTCAACACACATGTAAAAATAGCAATGCATACAACATGGAAAAGGAGACACAGGGTTTTTACTGTGCATGGAGCAAATGCATGAGCAGGGGGATGTCCCATAGTTGCAAAAACCTACCATGCATACCCATCATACTGTTATGGTGGCATAAAACAGCATGTATGGAGGATGTTTTACTTTGTTTTTAACACCTGTCTACATGCATGTGTGCAGGTGGTGGCTCACATTGTCACACACCATCCTCCCCCCATGTGTCAGTATGCTATTTTGCTGTTACATGACAGTGCTGACATAATGCATACAGCGGTCAGGTGTTACCACTGTATGTAAATGGAAACTGTAACACCTCCCACCCCGTGCATATATCAGCACTTCCCCGGATACAGTGTTGGTACACATAATGCACTACATGCTGCATGCCTGCCCGATCATATGGGGTGTAGTATTCCCAGCACTGACTGTGTGCATGAATGTGTGATGTATGCCACATATGGGGGAATATGTCCCAGGCTACACATCCCTGTACACCATAGTAGAGATCTGTACATACTCAGTGGGGAGCATGTTTTGGATGGTGCATACACAACACGTTTTCTCTGTGTAAAATGTGTGGTCACCACAATGTGTGTTTTCTACATGTTTGTATGTCTGCTGCTTGGTGGGGGTGATGCTAATTTTGTTGTGAAAATCCCACACATGGTGACTATCCGTACTGGTGCTGCATTGCACAACCCTTTTGATCCCAAAGGGGGAGCCATACTGGCTACCTGTGCAAGTCCCTTGACATGGCGTGGGTGCATATTTGTGAGGGTGCTGAACACAGGCAGGTGTCCCCATCTGCACACTATGGGGTGTGTGTCATAGTGGTGTACCCCCGATTGGACCATGTTCCTGTACTGTTACAGGGTCCTACTGCTGCACAGGTGCCACAGCTGACAGGTGACACCTGAAGTCAGTGGCCATCATGCTGTGTACACCCCTGCACCATGTCACCATACCTGTTTTCCTGCAATGTATGTGCGTCTCTGTCCACTGTAGCCTGTGGCACCAACCACATGCCAGGTGCAGTATATGGGGGACATGTTTTTAGGTGTCCAGGCGGTTTGGGGACATGTAGTATGCTGATATTGCCAGATGTGCCTGTGAGTAATCCACAGTACGTGGGGCCCGATAACGGCTCCTGTAGGCACATGCATACACCATAGGAGGGATTCAGGGTATCAGAACCAACATGGTGCTAAAATGAAACCCTCACACGTGAACACATCACAATGCATGCTGCCCCTACAATGTATGTCTGCTGCATGTTGACAGTTACACCAGAAAACCCAAATAAACATACACAACTCAGGTATAAATTCTGTCAGTTCAACACAACCCTGCAACATACACTTTTGCTTTTAAACCAAAACCATGAAAATACACCCCATGCAAACCAGGTATCACATACACCTCTCACTATCCTGCCCCCTGTGCATCAGAATATATTTGCATAACCCTGAGAGGGTGGGATGACAGGGATGCAGAAAAGGCTTCATCATATGCACAGGGTGATATGTTTGCCAGGGGCATAGGCTGCACCAATGGATAACATCATGTGTGTGTGAAAGGGGCCCGGTGATTTTACTGGACATGTCTGTGCAGAATGCATGTGGATGTGGTGGAGCCCTACAGTTGTGTCTGCTGTGTGTGGGTATGTGTAACAGTTCGCCATATGTGATGCCTACACGGGTATAATTGACAGCCCCAGACTGTACAGTGCAGGTTGTACAGCTCACTGTGTCCGCCCCCCCCTGACCTGTGCCTGCCTGGGGTTGCAGGGGACTACCAGGTGGAGGTACAGAGTGGCTACGTCCGATGACACATGTCCGCTGGAACCGTGTCCATGATGGGACCGCCAGGGCCAGCCCGTGGCCTGCTGTGTCCTGGGTGGACAGTGCAGCACCAGCTGCACTGCTACTGCTGAGGGGGGCATGAGGTGGGCTTTCCCCTAGGTGGTGTTGCTGGCCCACGTGTCCTATGCCTCACCCTACCAGGTGTTCCAGCACAGACAGCTCCTCGGATTGCCATGCCTCGTCAGGATTCCAACCATTTCACCTAATCGCCTATCCAGTACATTAGCAATCTGCTGTTGAGCATTTGCCAATGCTGGATGTTGTCAAAGGGGATGGATTGCAGCCCTCTGCAGCCTCTGCCCTTCTTGGTTCTGCCGTTCTGCATGTGCCTGTGCCATTACAGTCTGGAACATGCCTGGTGATACCAGGGTGCTGCTGCAGGTGCATGTCTGCCAGAGGTCCTCCCGGCAGCACCAGCCACATGCCTGTGTGGCACATCACCAGTCATTACACTGGCAACATGGTTTTGTAGTCACACCTTCTGTAGCCACCACATTCCTGTTCAATGCCAACAGACGCTGACTGTCCTTCCTCTATGGCAACGGTGATGTGGTATGTGTTGGCATCAGAACGGGGGGGAAGAGGGGACATAGGTGGGATGGTAACCAATGGCACAGATTCAGCCCTGAAACCCTGCCTGTACCTCATGCATATGGTCATCACGCTAGTATCTGTGGGGACACTAACATCAGATGGCGCAGGAGGGTAACGACCTACACCACCTGTGAATGCAAAGAAAACTGTAAGGTACATTAAAAAGACACAACACAAAAACACACAACACACACACAGAAAAACAGACACACACAGACACACAAAAACACCATGCATGTGATATTTCAGATGGCATGCAGCATTCCTGCACAGGAATGCACTCAGACATTAATAGTGTTAGTATGCATACCAC
The DNA here is from genome assembly GCF_019279795.1 of Protopterus annectens. Lineage (NCBI taxonomy): Eukaryota > Metazoa > Chordata > Ceratodontiformes > Protopteridae > Protopterus > Protopterus annectens. The sequence continues at coordinate 6,022 of NW_025054150.1, forward strand.
CCTGGGGTGCCCCTACATCAAGCAGGTGTCATATCAGTAGGCATGCAGTACACACAATCATGGTATTTGCATGCATCTGATACACCATGTGGCCACAAAAAAGGTTAACAGTACACATGGCTGGCGTTACCTTGACATGTAATCCGCTGACATGTGCAGTAACATGTATACATGTTTGACACAATGGTGTCCTGACACATGCACAGCATCATAATGGGCTTCACAGTGCAGTGTTTGTGTACAGCCTACAGATAGAATGCATGTTTAGCAAATTTTATGTGCAGGTGTGGTTAGTGTGAGCCGTACATAGCTATACAGTGTGGGGACAGGCACTGTGCCATTGCATGGCAACATGACATGTATGTTGCTGTGCAATGCATAACATGGATGTTCATTGCCATGACTGCAACACAGTCATGCGTTCCCGATGGGATATGGTAGCATTTACACCTCCGTGGCTGCAGACAGGCATTCGGTTGTCCGTGTAACACATCAAATGTACAAGTGGTCCACTGGTTTTGATTGCACTATGTGTGGGCAATGTAGGGGGGCTATCACATCAGGCTTGTGGCCCAACCACAGGGCTATGCAGACAACAGTGTGGATGTTTGTTTGTCGGGTGTAGGTCATGTGATGGTGTGACAATATTGCAGACAGAACCCACAACGGGGCATGTCGGTGGGTCACAATGTGTGCCCCAATGCAGGGGGATATGTCACAATGGTGACACCTGTGTGCTGCCCATATCACGCTCACTGTGTGGTACTTTTGCTAACAAATGTTGTTCCAATGCATACTACACATGCATCCATTGTAGAACATCTCCACCCTTGTATGCATAGCTGACCCCACATATCACATTGACAGGTACTGTGGTTTCATGCCGTGTATAATAACGGTTGTATCTATTGCACATGGGTGGCATGTGTGTTGTCTGGTGGTGCAACCTGTATAACGTGACTGGAACAAAACCCCGGTGTGTGTTATACCTGGCCACATGGCAAATAACTCTACACTGTAACATGCCTGATACTGACAACAGTCTCACCCGCATGGACCATGTCTGTCACCCGAGGTACCTGTATAGGGGCACAACAGTAAAAAATTATCCATGACTGTATGACAGCCACAGTTTTCACTGTGCATGTGAACACATGTACCTTTTGATAGCATATGGTATGCACATGTTTCATACACAACGTAGCATACTGTAGTATGCAGCTTGTGTGCCCATATACCTGGCATGTGTTGTTACTTTACATGATGTACAGTGACACCTGCAACTACAGTGGGGTATCATACCATATGCAGGACTGACTTACCAGGCAACTCCAGGCTCATTGGTTGGGAGACACCCACCTCCACGATGGCGCTAGTGTTTCTGATGCTGTTCCCCGGGTGTCCCCAGACTGGCCAGTAGCTCCTCTTTTTGTGAGTGGGGCTGGGTTGGTGGCCCACCACCTGTTCCACCTTGTTCTCTGGCGATTCAGTGGCACGCTGTTTTTCATGCCATATCAGGTCCATGCAGTGTCTGCCCTGCTGGTAGGTGCGGTTGTTGCCACCCGCCATTCACCCTCCGCGTATCCTGCCACAGGTCATCCTGCTGCTGAGCATGCTGTGGCACATGGCTGAACAACCCGCATATTGCATGGGAAAGGGATGACATCATCCTCCTTTGGGTGAAGGCTGGGAGTCTGAACGTGGCATTATCTGTAAGACATAATGATGGTGACAGGTCACATTCACACTGATGTACTGGCATACCGCTGAACATACATTGCTATGACATAAAATCTGCACAGTAATCTCAGAAGCATCATGACACTGACACAGCTGACGTGTTGCTGTCACACCTGTCACCCCGTTATGCAGTGGATATCATATCATATCTCTGTGCAACTCATCACAGTGTACATACTCCATGTAGATGGTAACTTGCTGTGGACATGTGTATTGCCTGCACCTGTGTTCTTACCAATCTGCACTTGGCCCCATGTGTCCACAGTACTACTGTTCACCTGGATGCTGTGTATATGTCACATAGCATCACAGACAGCCGGGACGAGCAGTGACACTGCCCCTACACATGGACTCCTGTACATGCATGTGTTTTCCCATATACATCTACTCTGCACTGTACGCGTCTTGAACATCCTGCCACGTCTCGCCTGTATTGCACATGTGATACACATGGGACAATGTCTAATCATATGACATTTGCAGGGAAGGTAAAACATAGCATGGGCGCTTTCCCCGCTGTCACACAGCAATTGTGACACCAAAGGTGCATCAGTGCCACATTACTGATCCAGTCAGTTGATAGTGCATGTACCATGTGGCCATCGCACCATGTATGACTGTGATGACACGTGCAGCCTTGATGGACAGGGTTGCATGGTATGGCAGGTATATCACATATATGGCACAGGGATGTGTCCAGCCTGTGGAATACCAGTATTGGACGGTGGCTGTCCATTCATATGTCATTTATATGGGTATATGGACATGTCCCTGTCCATCATCATGGTGTGGACAATGTCCTTCTGCAAGGTAGGCAGCATGCTGCATGGTGGGGTGTGTATTGTGCATGCTGGTATCGCACATCCATGCATAAAAATTACCCTGACAGGTGCTATGTGCTGTAATATTGTTCAACACAGTGCTGTATATGCCCCCCGGGGATATCCCCTGCCATGGATGGTACCCGATGACATGGGTACCTCAGAATTTTACATCCAGGGCCTGCTGTCACCACCATGTCGGGTGCACCGCCGACCATCCCTTCCACAGTGACCATGGTGTTGAGCACAGCCTAGGTATTCATTTATGGGGACGGGATGTTCACATAGCGGTGGCAATGCTGGTATCATCCATCAGACCTACACTTATGAAAAAAAACA
>NW_025054151.1:0-9886 GCF_019279795.1 Protopterus annectens
CAGCTGGTAGGATTTAGCATCTACTTGTGAAAATACATAGACCTCAGATATTTTGACACATTGTGGAAATAAATTACATTCCTCCACATTTAAAGACGATATGGAAAGCTTCTCAGCACACTGCGTCTCCTTGCTGCCATAAAGTAATTTAAATTTCAGCGTATTTTTTTTTCGGACGTTAAATTCTAGTATCAGTTTCCACTGTTAAAATATACATTTAAACAGTTACAATAGTGCATGTACAACTCTGTTCTAATCCAGTAGAGTATACTGTGGATAGATTTCAAACAGCGCTTTATAAAACACCTCTTCAGCACGTCTGTACAAACCATCTTATTTGACATGCAGTTCTAATACATTTGTAACACAAACATCTTGTATACATCATGTTGATATTCACCAATGACATAGAATTACAAAATTCCAGATAGCTGGGCTGGCTGTATCCCCTTTCGTGACAGGATGGAACTGAGAAATTAAGGGAAGTCTGCTCACTAGAAATAGAGAGCACACTCTCCACTGCTTTGAAGGCAGAAGCTGAGGGAGAATGTCTAACACCACTCCAGCAGAAGCCAAAACTACGATACTGAGCTGGTCGCAGGAACTGATCAGACTTTGCTCTTGGGCAACTGCAGCCGAGCTATCTAGTGCCAAGGACCCAGGGTTAAAGGAAGGCTTTGTAAACAAAAGGTAATAAATAGCCTTAGACTAGTCTGTCTGGATACAGGTTGTCCTTTCTTACCTTCACAAGAAATCAACTAATCTGAAGATATGAAAGATATAGTTCTGTCAAGATATTAACTGAAATGTATGTGGATATCCAAGGTGAGTATCCTCTCTCCCTCATTTTTAGGTTCAAGAAAAAAAATGGTAAGATGGATACTTTGGCTCAGGCAAAAAAGGATTAGTTCTCAAAGAAACTCTGCCTCTGTGGAAAATGAGACAGGGTTGACTAACCAAAAGAGCTTGCAACTCAGGTGTTCTTACAGAGGTCAGAGCAATAAAAACTTTTCCACGTTAAGAACCTCAAGTCAGCCAGGTTAGCTGGTTCAAACCGATCAAGTGTTTGCTTCTCGAACACAAAATTAAGATCCCAAGAAGGGGCCACAGGTTTACTTGGAGGCCTCTTGTGCAAAATCTCCTTAAAAAACATTTTGACATTAGACTGCACTGAAAGAGGAGGATCCATGGGGAGACATGCTGAAATGGACAACAAATGAACCTTAAGAGACTTAAATGCCATAGGACAGTAATTCACACAAATATTGTAAAACCAGAGAACTATCCCCGAATGGGTGCTGGTAATGTTGTTGGCATCAACTAGAAAACCTTTTCCATTTACTAATGTATGATTTTCTAGTAGCAGGCGTTTATGCCTCCATTAGTACCTGCTGCAATTCCTCAATAAAGAGGTGCCTGAAAGGAATTAAGACCCTATCATTCAGGCAATCAACAGAAGTTGATTGATGTTAGGGTATTATCATGTATCCTTGTTCTTGTGCGAGTACAACTAGTCTGTGAGGAAGCTACTGGTAACTGCCCCTAGCCATTTCCAAAAGAAGGGAGAACCATGGCTGGCTGGGCAAGAAGGGACTCACTACAATAATCTTGGGTTATTCCTTCTGAATCTTGAGAAGTACCCTGGATATTAGTGAAAAGGGTGGAAAAGTATACAAGACCATTCCTGATCAAGGGAAAAGAAAAGGCATCTGTCTTTCAGGCCTTCCTGCATGGAGTTCTGGAACAGAATCTTGCCAGTTGACTGTTCAGAAAGGATAGAAAGGTCTACCTGAGGAACTCCCCAGAGATTTATCAAATCTTTGAAGACCTCTGATCAAGTTTCTATTTGTGAGGGTCTACCTAGGTCCTGCTCTGCTTCTCTGTCACACAATTTCGCTCTGAGGGAATGTAGGACACCTGTAAAGTGAGGCTATGCTGTGAAGCTACAGCCCAAGCTAACACGGCTAGTCTACGAAGGGGCTATGACCTGGATCACCCTTGCATGTTGATGTACCACATGGCTGTGGTACTGTCTCACTTCTTGAAGAGGTCCTAGGGGCCAACGATGATTCAGAGAATTGAGTGCCTTGATCAGGGCAAGCATCTCTGATACTTGCGTGCTTGCACCTGTCCTTAGTGTCCCACACACACCCTTCACTTTCATCACCCCCTAAAACTGCTCTCCAAGGAAAGTCTGATGAGTCTGTGATGTCGGACTGCTTTAAATGGGGAGGGAGAAGGAGAGACCAGGATTTAAGGATATCTATTATTCTCCACCGAATGATTTCTCTTTTGATAAACCCCAGCACTGGGATTTGAAACGGCAAAGAGTGTTAATGCTGGGACCATTGAGACTTCAGATCCAAATCTTTCTCATCAGGAGTCTTGACAGAAATATCATAAGAATCATAGAAGCTATGAGACCCAGAATCTTTAGGCATTCCCTCACAGTGACCAAAGTTTGAGTGGAAAAGAAGTAATGTACTTACTATAATGTTCCATCTGTGCTGCCCACTTTAATTCTTCCTTAACTGTTGGGTATGGATCCTATCCTTGGATCTGACTCGGCAGTTACTATAGCTCATGGCCACCAAAAAGCTCTCGAGTCACTCCCTTATGCACTGACCAACATACCTCAGATCTTGTTTGCAGTTTTACATAAAGTACAAAAATACTATAAACATTCTAATAGAATAAGCCATAACTGGGGCTCAAAAGGGACAGTGGTGTCCTTACAATCACGATTTCCTTCTGTTCATATGTTGCAGTAAGCATAACATGAGGGAGTCTGCTGCCGGCTGGCTCGTATGTCTCGCCAGTATACAAGTTTAATGCTACTGTACGGTAAGTGTGACATCGCAGTCAGTTCATGTCTTATGTCGGTCATAAAATTACATCAGGTCTAAAAAGCAGATGTCAGCACGTACCAATCCTCGGAGCTTTTCTGCCACCAGTCAGATAGTAGTCTCCATTCATCGCTCATCAGAGAAGTTACGGTTTCCGATCAGATAAGTGCCCCGTTGGGGTTTTTTTCTTAATGCTTTGTGTGCTACTGTCATTGAGGTTACATATCAGGTAGGAAGGGCAAGTGTCAGTGTGGAAGGCAGATTCCACATAGAGACTCCCATGACCTTTGTCTTTTGCTTAGGTCCTAACCACGACCATACCTCTTGTTCAATTTACAAGACCTTTGTTCTCAAGACCTTGCACAGTTGCTTGGTTTTCCTTAATCTGTACCTAGAAAACCAGCTCCTTAAGTGCCTAGCATGAGATATGGAAGCTATGTTAGGTCCTTCAGGTGATCCGCTGATTAAGGCACCAAGAAACATAGGCCTGACTTGCCCACTGCTCCCCCAATTCCAGACGTTTCTCCCAATGCCTATGATGGGCTGGAGACAGTTTCAGAGTCAGTAGGCAAACCTTCCACAGGTACTGGTGTGGAGAGTTAAGGATCCTACTAGCACATCCTTGGGGGATAAACAGGCATCCATTTCCAACATGGGGGGGCACCCAGGCTCCGTTACTGAACACTCGCGTGGCATCCCTCAAATCACTGTTCGCGAAGATGTCCCTACCAATCTTTGAGAGTGCAGTCCGATGTTGGGTCCCTTAGTCTTTCCACCACATGGATGCTCCACAAAACCAGCAGCTGAAAACTAAGCAGGCTTCTCCTGTTTTCCAAGAAAAGCCTGCAGATTGGCAAGCCTTCTCCTAGGGGCTTTTTAATGCCTTTATGGCCCTGAGAATCTTCTGGTCTCTCTCTCTTTCCCTTCTCCCTCCCTTCCTCCTGCTTCTCCACACAAGATGATTTCTGTGGAGGTTTCATCAGATGAAGAGGATTCCTCTGGGATGAGACTTTGGCATATTCTGCCCAAATGCCATCACCCTTAGGATACGCTTCCCCAGAAGAGTCAAATGGCACAGATTCTCCAGGGAAGGATATTTCCTTTGGAGAAACCATTGTTAAAATGAGGGAGTTCTACAAATGGGATTGTTCACAGGTGTCAGACATTTAGAAAAGGTAATAAGACCTTCTGCAGATGGATTCCCCTTCCCCATCTACCATACCCCCGGTACTGCCTGCATTTTTAGATGCTTTCTCAGCAGCCTCTAAGTTCTCTGCCTCCCACCCTCCTGCCCCCTAAAAGGCCATACAGGTTTTCTAAGGTGCTAGAGGATTCCAAATTTCTGTTTGTGTCCCTCTGCAGACCCTGCAACAATGTCTGCTAATATGGCCTCCAAGATGCTGCCGTCCACTTCACTTCTCCCGTCAGACAATAAGAGTAAAATTATGGAGAGGTTGAGGAAGAAAGTTTATACTTCTGCGACTCTGGCATTTATGGCTATAAACTATAAGACACATATGGCTAAATATTCCTAAGCCCTTGTCTCTGATGCTTCTAAGTTAATTTCAGAGCTACCAGATTCTCCTACAAAAGTTCAGTTATCCTCCATACTGAGCTCTTCTGCTCAAGTTACATGCCATTCCAATAAGAGTAGCTATGATGCAGTGGAGGCATCAGAGCAAGCTGCTGCCTCTTTGTCGGTTCTCAGGAAGTACTCCTGGGTCAGACTATAGCCCTTGTCAGACAATATAAAGGCAAAAATTATGGATGCCCATCTGGACAACAAGACATTGTTTGGTACTTCTGCTGCAGAACTTTTCAAGTCATTACAAGAAAAGGGCAAAGAGCTGAATACCTAAAACATTTCTGTATCCCCCCACTCCACGATTTCAGAGGAAATACCCTTCAATATGAAACCCTCCAGACCTCCGTCATCCAAAGGAAAAAAAGAGATACTAGGGAGCAATTCTCAGCCAAGTCCTCTACATTTTCTCCTGCTGCTCAGAAGCAGCCCTTTCCAGCTAAGCCAAGGGGCCTGTGACTACCTACCCCCTGGCAGGCAGACTGCTTTTCCTTACTCCTTTTCCCTTTGTCATCCTGCTTGGAAACCGATCACCCAGGACTCTTGGGTCCTTTCCATTATCCTCCAAGGATACTTCATGGTGTGGAAAACTCCACCTTCCTTCAGGGGTATCCCTAAACCCCAAAAGAACATCTGGATTACTTTCTCCAAGTCATTTCCAGTCTTCTCTCTCAGGGCATTATTCAAGAGGTGCTACCTTCACAAAAAGGGAAAGGGTTCTACACCAGGATGTTCCTGGTTCCCAGGAAGGATGTTCCCTGGAGGCCTATCCTGGACTTATCCCAACCTAAACATTTTCCTGAAGGTTTCCAGCTTTCGCAAGCTATCCTTGCACTCTTCTCCCTCCCCATCCTTCCTCAGGCCTACATGGTGTCTATGGATATCATGGATGCTTACCTCCACATTCCCATTCATCCTCAGTTCAGGAAGTATCTTCACTTTGCTATTGCTTCTTCACATTTTCAATTTTCTGCCTTGCCGTTTGGATCATCTACAGCCCCAAGGGTCTTCACAAAATGCTTAATTCCTGTCATAGCTTTTTGCAAACTAAGGGGTATTCAATTTTTTCTGTATCTGGATGATCTTCTCCAAGCTCACTCCCCAGACACCCTTCAAGAGAATCTGCTCTTCATGGTGTCTGTGCTGGAGGGTATGGGATTCCCTATCAACTAACAAAAATCTACCCTGGTTCCTTCCCAAGACCATGTCTTTCTAGGATGCAGAATCCAAATAGACAAGATGTTGGCTTCCTTACCCCCCGAAAAGGTTCTATTACTACCCATTTGTCTTGCCTCTTCCATACCTTACTGCCAGGGTGTCTCTCTGGCTCTAGGGCATCCACTATACCCATGCTGCCACTAGCCATGATGCACGAGGAAATGTCGGTGATACCTCAGGTTAATTTGGATGCACCACACTCATCCACTTGTTTGTGATACCCCTTTCTTCCCTGCTTGAAAAAGGAACTAAACTGGTAGCAGGTTACCTTGAATCCAGGCTTACCCTTACAGCTACCCCTTCTCACTCAGGAGCTGTACACAGATGCTTCAGACTTGAGATGGGGAGCAACCATGGCTCCATGGAAAGAAAAAGACATGTCATCCACTCCCAAAAGAGGAAACACAAAATATAAAAGAGAGGAGAGCCCTTAATTTCACTCTACAAATCTTCAAACCTTTTCTTCTTCCAGACACCCCAAAGTGCCTTACAGACAACACCACAGTCCTTTGGTATGTCAACAAGCGGGGGGGGGGGGGCAAGTCTCATCTCCTGTGCAGACTGGCTCTCTAAGCTTGAGAGCTAGCCACTCAGAGTCAACTCACCCTCCAAGCGGTTTATATTCCTTCCACTCAAAATGTTGAGGCAGACACATTAAGCAGGTCCATGACTCAATGCCACAAATGGATGTTCCACAAGATGTGCTTCTGGACATTGTCCATCAGTGGGGTATACCTCAGGTAGATCTCTTTGCCTCTCCTATAAACAGATACCTTCCATAACTTTGTGCCAGAGGTCCCAATGCTCTGCCATGGATGGTGGATGCACTGTCCTTTTCTTGGAAAGGGATGTTTCCCTATGCATTCCCCTCTTGCCGCTTCCCCAGAAGGTTCTGCTGAAGGTACAACAGAAGCAACCAAAAACCTTGTTGGCGACTCTCTTGGCCAAGATAGCATTGGTTCCCCTTCTGTATTTAGCCAAGGGCAATCACCACAACTTACCCCACAAGGTGGACGTACCTCACAAAGGATCTCTAATACATCCCTAGATTTTAACCCTGCAACTGACCCTGTGGGTGACAGGATTTTGATTCCTTTCAGACACCTTTTCTCTGAGGATGTAACCAAATACAAGGAAATTCCAGATATCCAAATGGAAAGGATTTTCCATCTGGTGTCTAAGGACCTGTAACCACTGCTGGTGGATGTTTCAGTAGTTCTGTCTTACCTCTGTGAATTACTGAAGGCTGGATTGTCATACTCTTCAGTAAATGCTCATCCTTCTGCAATTTCAGCATGCTTGCCTAGGACTCCTCCCTTGGCCTCAAGGCTAGAAGTTAAACTTTTCTTGAAAGGTCTCCTACATATTAGACCAGTAAGGATACCAGTTCCTCTTTCTTGGGATCTAAATTTTTCTCTAGAAAAACTTACTCTGGCTTCTTTTGAACCAGCAAGTTGTTCTCTGTAGCACTCCACCTGGAAAACAGTTCTTGTGGCTATCACCTCAGCTAGAAGGGTTTCAGAACTTCAGGCACTGATGGCTTCATCCCCCTTTGCCGTTTTCCACAACGACAGGGTTTCCTTATGCACTAACCCCTCTTTTATGTCCAATGTGGTGAATGAGTGGTGACTCAGTCCATTCATTTTCTCACCTTTTTCCCATCTCCAAAGTCCTCTAGTGAGAGGATTTTACACACCTTGGATGTGCATAGGCAACTCAGATTTTATTTGGACAAAACCAAGGCTATTAGGAAATCTGATCATCTTTTTTACTTCCTGTCACACTATGGCCCTGGGCAGGCCTGTTTCCAAGCAGAGTATTTCCACTTGGATTTCCAAAACCATTTCCTTTTGCTGTCTCTCCCATGGAAAAGCTCTTGCTTCCTCAGCTAGGGCACATGCCACAGTCCAGAAAAAAAGAGTCCTTTTCTGGTAATTTTTTTCAAAGGTCTATATTAGAAGCAGCTACCTAGTCTTCTGTTCACGCTTTCACAAAACAAAAAGTTGGATGGCATTTCCAGGTCTAGAGCTGGTTTTGCATGAGCTTTGGTATTCTCCCTCATGTTACGAATACTGCAACACACTAATAGAAGGGCATAGAACAGCTGTGTAAAATCTTAACATAACCATAGATGTCCTGTTATATGTTGCAGTATCCCCCACCTGCCGCCCCCCTGATGCTTGCCTATATGCTGGTTGTGCGTTTCCTCAACCTTTTTCAGACCGGTGCTATTCCTGCTGCATTCTGTTCTGAGGACTGGTACGTGCCAACATCTGCTTTATACCTGATGTCATTTTATGACTGACTTAGGACTTGAACTGTGGCGATGTTGCATGTACCCTACAGTAGGTGTTAGACTTTGGTATACTGGCCAGATGTACGAGTCAGCCAGCGGTGGACTCCCTCATATTATGAATACTGCAACATATACAACAGGAGGACATTCTATGGTTATGGTAAGATTTTACTCAACTATTCTTTCTTCCAGAAATTCATTGTGAAAAAAAGCTGGAGGTTGGTGAGTGGGAAGTTGAGAAAGAATGAAAATTAACAGCACAGATGGAACATTATGTTAAGTACATAACTTTGTTACCTGATGTCAATTTTCATTCTATCTTCAACTGTTGGGACAGAGTCCCCAGCTAGCTAAATTCCCAGGTGGGCTCTAAGGAAGGATATTCTGGGACACAGTTGAGCCAAAGGCTGTTCACCCTCAAAACCAGATCCAATTTGTAATGAGTAATAAAGGTACAAGGCTTTGCCCAAGATAAACTGCAGATATGTCGTCCACGGAAGCCCTATGTAGAGACAATGAAGAAGTTGCCATGGACCTAGATGGATGAGCTCTTACAGGTTTTGGGAATGATAAACCCAATTTGTTGCACAAAATAATATGCAATCTGTCAGCTATCCAGCTAGATATCTTTGCAATGGACTTTCGCAATTTATAATCTGCAAAGGACACAAATAATTGCTCTATCTTTCTAACAGCTTTCATTCTATGTAGAAGTCCAGGCTAAAGTAGACAGCCCTTGGATTACTAAGTTCACTGATGACTAAACTAGGCACAAGCACTGAGCCCACCAACTATATTAACATATTACAGGAGGGGCTAACACACATGACCGGTGCAAGAGTCACCGTCTAAATCTAAATGCAAAAATGTACACTATTATCCCATTTGGCAGAGCAGAATTAACCACCAATTACTATATTGACAGCACCCCTTTAAGTTCAAACCCAGTGGTGCGAGATCTGGGAACACAGGTCGACAGCAATCTGCACTTTGACCACCAGGTTTCCACAATGGTAAGGAAAGCCTTCTGCACTGTGCACCTCATAAGTAAATGCATCACATCCAGATCCAAGGATGTTACAACCCCACTTTAATCTACCCTAATCAGACCATTAAGAAAGTATGATACTCCCTTCTGCATGCATCTCACCAGACACCTGCAGCAAATGGAGAAACCACAGAGGTTTCTAAGATGCAGGGCATTTATTGGCTCCTCTGGCATACATAATTTTAATTGGTTTGTAATTTAACTTGCTTTTAGCAAAGTTTCATTAGATCTGATGAAGTTCTGAAAGGAGGAGTGAAATCGCTCAACTTTTGCAATAAAGTTTTGTTTCTCCGACTGCTGGCTGAAAATTTTCTCTACAAGCACTGCAAAAGGTGCTGGTTTGTTTATTCACCTGTCTGGTTACCTAGGTTTTAACTCGGGAGGTAGACGGGCCGCTTCAAAGACTTCCAGAAATGTGGATTCCTCTGGTGAAGGGTTAATGGAGGACCAACCACCTCTCTGCTTAAGAACCTTAAGGAGATCTCCAAATGAAAAGACTTCAGGAGGGGATCTTGATCCTTCATCAAAAATCAGTACCCTCAGTGACAGACTCCTGAGGGGAGTCTTAGTGCCTTCTATTGCACTTCCTCTTCCAAGGGACTTCAGTGGGATGCTCTGCTCAAGAATTGGAAGAGATCGTAAAGCCCTGCTGAGTGGCCTGGAGACTTTGAGAAGGCTGTCCCTGTGGTGTAGAATGATGGGTTACAAAGTGCAGACAAATCTGGGATCCAGATGGAAGATCCAAGGGGTAGGATCCATCCATCCTGCTGGAGCAAAAAACACTCTTCACTACCTCAAAGGCAGATCGCTCAAGGGAGATGGAAGACAATGGAGCTGCAAGGCCAGGCTTCTGGCCCACTGCTTCCTTCTAATCCAAAGGCAATCTCCCCGAGTGA
>NW_025054152.1:0-2500 GCF_019279795.1 Protopterus annectens
GGTCCTTAGGTGCATATGTGTAGAAGGTCATGTCTGGGACAATGGGGGCAGCCAACATAATTATGCATTCATACTTTGTGAGAAGGTCTGCTTCCCCCGTACACATGTCACCTGGGATTTCTTTTTTTTTTTCAAAACAGGTTTATTGTTTTAACATATAAGAGAAATATCATAACAATTTTATACAAGTAATTAAAAATAGATATTATTATAATATTCAACAAAACAACTAAAGTATTTACAAAGACATCCACTACAATCAGATCAATTAATTAAACTAAAATACCATGCTATTGAAATTAAAATTTTTTTAACAAATTTTGTAAATTATCCCATACAATATAATAAGATGTTTTTCTAGTTGTTCTTGACCTAATTATGTTTATTTCCATATGGCACACTATATTCATAACATTTTTTAAATTCATTGAACGAAGGAGGTGTATCTGAAATCCAATTTCTGGTTATTATTTTCCTAGCCACTGCTAGAATAGACCATAACAAGGGAAAGTTTAACCTTTTTAACACTTTGAGGTACATGTGTGTTGAATAATATAAGAGATTTAGAAATAATGAAATTATCTGTAAAAAGAGCCTCAAAATTCATTAATTGACTTCCAGTATTCTTCAATTTTATACAGTCATAAAACATATGAGCCCAGTCAGCATTAATTTCTACATTACATCTCTTATATAGATTATCTTTATTATTTATTTTATTCATCATCAAAGGTGTATAAAAGATCTATGTAAAATTTCATGTATAAAGTCTCCAGACAATGGAAGACGTAGTTCTATAGGCAGATTCCAATATATATTGTCTATCTTGTTGATTTGGTGGGTCCCCATTAATAGAAGTGAAATAATTCCAGTATGTATCTACACTGTAAAAAGTTTCTTGTCTGATAATTTTATGTATGTGTTGAAAGTTTACCTTTATCAGAAACTTTATGTTGTAAATTTAATATCAAGTAATCAATCAGTGTTGGAATAGATTCTTTAACTGTTATAGACATTATATCTATTTTATTAATGAGATGTTGTCTAAACGTCTGCACCTCTAAACCAGCAAGTTTCTCTTAGATCAAATTCTTGTTTAAGAAATCTAGATTTTAACTTTATTATCAGATATCAACTGATACCAGTATTTTAGATCATTATCTATAGCTAAATGAGTTCCTTCAGAAGTAGATGACAAAAGCATACCCTGAGCATACATTATAGGGAATATAATAAAATTCCATTCCCTATACTTAGGGTGCATGAATATAAAGTTACGATAGCTAATAATAATATTTAATGGGTAACAAACCATATGTTCAGGTGTAATAGGTGAAGTACAAAATTCCTTTAGTAACCATAACATGGAGTTATTTACAATCATATGTTTATGTGTTAAGGAGATTTTCATGAAGTGCATACTAATTAGCTCCCAATAATCTTTCCATTTTGCGACATATGACTGATCTATTAATAAAGTAATAACTTTTTACAATAGAAGAGATAGTATATAAATTAAAGTCTGGAAAAGAAATACCCCCTTGAGACCAGCTATTAGTATGTTTCTTTAAAGCAATCCTAGGTCTATTAGGTGCCCATAGGAAATTTAACATTAGTGTATTCAGTTTCTTGATAATTATTTTTGTAGGTGGAAGTATTATTGATTGTATTAAGTATAAAAATCTTGGGGAATATTATCATTTAATAATTGTAAGTCTCTCCTCCATAGTAAAACATATTATTCCAGGTATTAAAAGATTTTGTATATTAAGAAAACAGGTATTATAATTATTATATATAATAGATTTAATATCTTTAGATAGTATTATACCTAAATAAGTTATCTGACCTGAATTGGGTACATATTTAGCAAAATCACTAATGAGAATATTTTTTCGTATATATAGGTAGTATTTTAGTTTTTTCTTCATTGAATATTAAGCCAGAAATACTTTTAAAATTCATCATTTTATCAAATAGAGACTGCATAGAAGAATTAGATCCTGCTGATGTAATTAGAACATCATCTGTAAAAGTTGAATTTTGGATGTTGTATTTTCATCTATTTCAAAACCCCTATGTCAGCACTGTTTCTGGATCAAATTAGCCCAAGGCTCCATTACTAAAGTGAATAATAGTGGAGAAAGTGGACATCCTTGTTTTGTACCTTTAAAAATGGGTATTTTTTGTGAAACATATGTTCCTACCTTAATATAAGCCAATGTTCCTTTGTATAAATGCTCAATTAGATTTACAAATGCATCTGAGAAGTTTGTGCACTTCAGTAAGGTAAACAGATAGTCCCAACTTACTGAATCAAATGCTGAACTTATATCAAGACTAATAAGTGTTAAATCTTTCTTTTTCCTATTTGCAAAATCAATTAATGTTAAAGTTCTTCTTATATTATCAAAAGTATTTCTATTTACAATGAAGCCTGTCTGATCTATATCTATAATGCCGGGATGATTGTCTTCAATCTATCAGCAAAAATACTCAT
>NW_025054152.1:7500-9365 GCF_019279795.1 Protopterus annectens
GTAATATTATTACCTTCAATATTTTCTGGCAGTCCAAAAATCCTAATGTTATTGCGCCTAGATCTATTTTCCAGGTCATCAAACTTTGTTTGTAAATGTGTATTTTGTTTTAGCAGAAACTCAATGTTGTTTTCCTCTTCTTGGATTCTATTTTCCATGTCATCTACAGCCTCTTCTATGCCTGACATCTGGATCTTCTGTTGTTGCAGGTCTATATGTAACAAGTCTATTTGTTTTGTAGTTTTTTCTATGAAGGTATCTATTTTAGTATCCATTTTATCCATCTTAGCAGTAAGTTGCTGGATTATAGTTATCAGAGACTGAAGTTCTTTCTTGATGCTGGAGTCTTGAGAATTTGTCTTACTGGAACTCATTTCAGACTGATAAACTGACAGGAAAATTTCCAAAGTGATTTCTGACAGGAATATTGTTAGAATTTCCTTTCTTTTTTAGATATAGTTCAAGAACTATATAAAACAAACATATTTAGAAAGAAAATTACTTAAAAAATTAATTTTTTAAGTAATTAATTCCTGTCAGTGTAATGAAATTGGTGGGGCTGAAGAAATCTGCTGCTATCCTGTGTTCATCCTTGGCCATGCCCCCCTATTGTCACCTGGGATTTCTGACCATACAAACCTAGATGGTGGCAAATATCAGTGATGCCTATATAGGACCTGGAGCTTGTCACAGGGCAGTAAAATGCATAACTATTATACTGAAATAGGCAATATGGGAAGGTCTGCAGTGATACTTGGGGATATATTTGTAACCACACACATGGACATCCACACAAAAATAGTTGGCTGGTGGGAGACTAGATCTCCTGCCTACCTAGTAGTACACACGACAGCTTGCAGTATTTATCACATGCACCACATTCTTTACTTGAAATTAGATTGTCAGCCAGTGCTGTTAAGGTGGATGACATCAGAAGGCTTTGCAAAGGAGGCCAATGTAGAGGCCATCAGGTAGTCACAGGGCCTTAAAATATATAACCATTGCTCCGAGGTAGGCATGTTTATACTGCTAAAATGGATGATATTTACACACACATAAATACATGTTCTGTGATTAAAACCTCTAGCTGTCTAGTAGTACACGCTACAGCTTGCAGTATTTATTATGTGCACCATGGAGATTACTTAAAATTAGACTGTCAGCCAGCGCTTTTGAGGTGGATGACATCAGCAGGCTTTCTAAAGGAGGCCACTGTTGAGGAAGGCAGTTAATCACAGGGCCATCAAATGAATAACCATTGCACAGACATAGGTCAGATGGGCATGTCTTTACTGCTGTAGAGGATATATTTGTATATAAACACACAGACACAGAGATTTACCTGTTGTGAAATTAGAACCCCTACCTATCTAAGTATACACACTATAGCTTGCAGTACTTATTGCATGTATCACAGGCTATGTCAGTTGTACTTGTGGTTGCAGCCACAGTACTTGTGGCCTATGCAAAGTGGCTCAGTATTACACAGCATGTGTGGCCTGCAGAATGTTCCAGCATGCTGCTGTTATTGTCTCTAGTGACATAAGAGGGGGAAACCTGTTAATACCCCTGTGTACTGTTCCCAGTATGGCCATGTCTGGCTGGTTGCAGTTTGGTAGGTGGACAAGTTGCCATGGACAATATTGCCTGTCAAAGGCCTGCATTACAACCATTGCCCATTACACCACCTGCTTACTGTTGTCTGTCTACAGGGGGACATTCCACAGGCACAGGGTTCTGTGGGTGTGTGGATTATGTCCTTTTGTGGCCTTGGTCTGCTGCCATCATACAACTGTTGTGATATATAGGTGCAGATAACCCCAGCATTCTTTGGGAAAAAAAAATTTTTAAAAAAAAAAAAAAAA
>NW_025054153.1:0-9055 GCF_019279795.1 Protopterus annectens
TGAACCTTTGATGTACTGATACAGACCCCTGAATCTCCTACTGCCCTGCAACGTCTTGTTTCCTTTTTCATTGTTACTTCCCCACTACCTGGCATCTATAAAATACAGATTCCTGCACTTAACTTTGCTGCTTTTCAGCTTATCCTCTATTCTACTCCTGTTACTGTGCCACCTTTTATCCTATCATGACTCAATAATATATTGCAACATCTCTCGAACCCTGTCCCAAGCACCTATCTATACTTCCTCTTTAAACTTTCCACACATTGCACCAGACCTATTTAATATCGCTCCTCACCTTTATTCCAAATATTGGCTGATTAGCTGCACTTCAACTCAAACCAAAACAAAATTAAGTGCAAATACTCTCCAAAAGATAATTATGCATAATTCCCCAATATACTAAAACCCCTCTAGGAGGAGATATACACCCTAATCCTGGTCCCCACCTATCACTTTGAACACAAAGGAATTCTCTCCCACATACTTCTCTAACCCATCAACAGCCAGTACCCAAACCTGGTGATCTAATGTTTGCTGCAATAAATTTTACAAGCATAAGAAATAAAACTGCTGAACTACATGCCTGGATTATCCAACATAATCCTGACATTCTCAGTGTAACTGAAACTTGGCTTAAAGACAGCATGAACAACTGTGACATTATTCCTCCTGGCTATAATATCATCCATAATGACCGTATAAATAGGAAAGCTAATGGTGGTGCTTTAATATTTCCCAACACCTACCACATTTCCCCTTAGAACAAACCAGTACCAAAAGTTAGTTCAGCAGAGCTTTTACTTGCCTTTCCCAAAATAAACAATTATAAACAAATATGTATTAATGTCCTTTACATCCCTCCTGGTGACAGTATAAGTATACTGGAAGATTTCCTACATTGGATATCCATAACATTTCCACAAGAAAAAAATACTACTAGGTGATGTGAATGACAATTGTTTTTGACATAAACTCTAACTCCCCTACAGCTAGCATGAGCTTATATGGTTTCACTAATTAATTAAATAAACCCACACATTACAACAAGATATCAAATTCCCTATTAGACTGGGTCCTAGTATTAGACCCTAGCAAATACTCCACCACAGTACAACGTGATACTATCTGACTGATCATCTCCCAATCTGTGTGACCAGACATAACAGATAACATAACGTGATGTGACGTGAGTGACATGACTAACATGACATGATTAACATGACAGTGTGACCAGACATAACAGATAACATAACGTGATGTGACGTGACTGACATGACTAACATGACATGATTAACATGACAGTGTGACCAGACATAACAGATAACATAACGTGATGTGACGTGACTGACATGACTAACATGACATGATTAACATGACAGTGTGACCAGACATAACAGATAACATAACATGATGTGACGTGACTGACATGACTAACATGACATGATTAACATGACAGTGTGACCAGACATAACAGATAACATAACGTGATGTTACGTGACTGACATGACTAACATGACAGATTAACATGACAGATTAGGCCATGGACATAATTTGGCTCCTAGAAAACAACAAAAGTGTAAAGATTTCTCAAGGAACTAAAGGCACAGCTGAATGTAGTCAGAACTTTTTCAGATGATATAAAATGTCATTTGGTCTTGATAAATGTGCAAAATCACCCTGCAAAGCAGAAAAACTGCAGTACCAAGAAAATATTAGTTTGGGACAAGAATGTGATGTAAAACAACTTGAGCAACAGGGAGTGTATACATATTTGGGAATTGATGAAGGATCAACAATAAAACATGAACAAATGTGAAAAAAAACTTAGTAAGGAATATTTTAGAAGACTTAATCCTGAAAACAGCATTGACATCTAGGAACAAAATTCAAGCTATAAACCAATTCGCTCTTCCTGTCCTAACTTACAGTTTTGGGGTGATTGACTGGGTGTTGGATAAGTTAGACAGGAAAACAAGAAGGATGCTTCATGCTCACCAAATAATTTATAAAAATCAATTCATACCAAGATTATATATTCCCCATTCTGAAAGAGGTATGGGCCTTGTTGAAATTGATTATGTGTATAGATCTGCGAATGTGGGACTGGACACATATCTACTGACCTCACAGGACCCAAACATAATGAAAGTTTTGAAACATAAAGAGAATAAATCTAAGATGACTTCCCTGCTTAATCTAGCAGAAGCATATCGACGTCAAGCAGGAATGGAAATCAAACCAGAAATAGAAATGATGCAGCAACTGAATGTGCCAACAAACAAAAGAAAGAATATAAGGTGAATGATCAGACAAGAAGGCAAGAAATATAGAAAATGCATAAATATAGTTGCAAGTATAGAAAACTTCTAGGAGAACCTCATATTGATGAGGATCGAAAGTAGAAAAGGTTAAGGAGAGGCGAATTCAAACCAAAAGATGAAAGGTTAATATTGGTGGCACAAGACAGTGGGCTATGCACACATTTTGGTTTACAAAGTCCATTGAACATGTGGGAGAAACAGACAAATGTAAGTTTTGTAAAACAGAATTGGAAACAGTTGTACACCTCATTGCTGGTTGTGACATACTAATGGCAGAAGGACTGTATACTGAAAGGCATAATAATGTGGCAAGACTGTTGTACTAGGGGATTGTGCAAACATTATGATATTGACGTAGCTGAAAAACACTGGAAACATGAGACACACAGCATAATAGAAAATGATGAAGTCTATATCACATGGGATCATCCATTACCAACAGTTTAAAAGATGGATGTGAGAAAACCAGATACAGTGGTCCATGAAAAGAAGACAAAAGTAGCATTGCTCATTGAAATCGCTACACCCAGTGACTACAGTGTCTTGTGTACAGAGAGACACAAAGTCATAAAATACCAGGATTTGCAGGCAGATATGAGAGCTATGTGGAAGAAAGATACCCAGACGGTTCCAATAGTAGTAGGAGCAACGGGTCTTATAAAAAAGTATCTACAATCATATTTAGATGTTACCAATACATGTAACTCCATACGAATTGCAGGAGGAGGCATTACTGGCCACATTTCAGGTGCTGTGAAGAGCATTTCTGGCTGACATCAAAAATTGAAAAAATACTAATTTCATGAACTTTAATCGTACTTTGACTTAGGAATGGGGTCCATTCCCTTCATGATATTAAAAACCCAAAAGACTTGGAGAAATTAATAAGGGAGGCAGATTCTCACATATCCAGTTAAACAGCATATTTGTAAAATAACACATAACCTTTCCAAGTTTAACCTAGAAATGTTCATTACTATACTATCATCTATTAACTGGAATTTCCTAAAAATCTTCCCCTTAGATGATGCTGTAAATGAATTCAATACAACTTTTCGAAATATCCTAAATAGCCTTGCGCCTTCCAGAAGGACAAGACTAAAAACAAAAAGTGCAATTTGGCTATTCAAAAACACTAGAATATTAAGGCGGAATAGAGGAAAAAAGTGTAGAAAGAATGGCAGAAATATAAAACACCTCAGTATCTTGAAAACTTCAGAATACTTCAGTCATACTAAAAAAGCAAATAAATGAATACTAAAAATATACTGTAATAACTTTCAGAGTAATACTAAACACAACCCTAAAAAATGTTGGGCATCCATTAAAGAAATTTTACATAGAAAAATTCAACCCGAATCCCTATCCTGATAATTTGCAGCTCAAAACTGCAATGCAGTTTAACTCTTAGGGGGAATTCAATAAAGCCTACATGGAGTGATTTTACATGTAGGCAGAGTGGCACAGAGCTAACACGGAATGAAGCAGCCGTGCGATCCAGTAAACAGAGCAGAGGGGCGTACATGAGCGTGCAGAGACAAGTGTTCATGTCATGCAAATTATCTCATAAACAGGTGAATTTCATGCAAATGAGGTTGTTTTGTGATCCAGGAAGCAGATAGATATTCATGGAGAACCCGTGTTAGAAATGTACATGGAAAATTTCTGTGTACAGAAATGTAAAAATTGATCATGGGCTGTAAAAACTCAATTAGAAGGTCAGAAATGTCATAGTAGGCACATATATGTGCAAAACTATGCCCTGTGTCCAAAAAATAATGCAAAATATATTTGTTAATACCCACATTATGTTTGCGTGATGTGCAGCAGCATGCAAACTAGCTGTTATAAATAAATATTAAAAAGTGTAAAAAGTAAAAGTAAGACATATGTAAGAATAATGCATTATAGGGTCCTGCGTGCAGTATGTACAATGGTAGATTTCAGTGGTTGCTATGGAGGCAGGCCCTGGAGTAGTGAAGTATCCAGGTTGTGTGCACGGATCTGTATGCAAATGAGCTGGGGTTACTGAATAGCAAAAATGGGCCACTCTGTCCGCAGATAAAATTGGTGTAGCCCCAGAGCCATGGTGGTGTCCACAGAAGAGGTAGCTGACATCAAAAGGGGGTATGTCACTATATGTTTAAGTGGATTGGAGCTCAGTGGTGCTCATTTGCATGCCACTCAGGTCAGCTAAGCAAGGGTGTGTGTCTGACAAATTACTGGGATGATCTGAGGACTGAAGTCACCAAATAATGACATACATTTGAGTTTCAGACTTCAGACCCTTCAGAAAATGTGTATTAATGCAAACTGCTACTCTAGCAACTTTCTAAGTTTATAAGAGCAATAATTAAAATATGTCCCTATTTTTGGGCCTTTGTCCCCCCATTTTGTTTGGGCTTTGTGCAGATTTCTTGCATTAAGAAGTTGAGAGGTATGCGATGTGTTTCAGCTGCAGTGGTTTATGCACAGGGGATGAGTCTGCTTACACATTCAGGTTCTGCTCCTCCAAGGTTTGCGATGCCCCCCATACAAATCAGACTTATTTAAGAGAAATGCGTTATTAAATAACTGAATTAACCCTGCACAAAACTCAGCAGAATTAATTACATGAACTGTACTACCTGAAAATATTCCATTATGAAAAAAATAACAAAGTGCTCCTCTGTTTGACCCACAGCTATGGTTTTTGAAGGCTAGTGCTATTTTTTAATGCACAAAGGCTGAGACGTGTGAGACACAGAAATGGACCCAGCACAAGAAAGAACATTTTAGTTGGTACTTACATTGGGGTAGTGTTGCCTCAACCAGACCTTGCATGATTTAAAGAAATATTTATTTATTTATTTTACAGTGTACTTAATGGTAGCAGGGGAATGAATACACTCAAAATCAATAACAGAGACTTAATGGTCACGTGTGATAAAAGGAGAAAGAATGTAGGGGGAAGTAGCGTTACTTAAATGAAAACTGTTTAGTATTTTCTGAGGAACTGATAGGAAATTCATCATATATGCTCATTAGATGTGCAGTGATAAGAGGCATGCATAGTCTCCGTTTTTGCATAGAAAAAAATTCTACTATCTTATTTTTAGTAAACAAGCTTACAGCCTAGAAGCCTTTTAGAAGTCTAATGAGTATTGTTCCATGCTGAAGTGTATAAGTACCCATATGTTCCTTATAGTCTTAATTAAAAATATAAAGCGTATGGCATTGTTTTAACTCATTCACTCCAATGGAGCTCAGGACGTTTGCACTGTAACTTCCAATGGGCGGAGCCTAAACCTTCTGACAGAATCAAATTATGTCTCCACATTTCAAACAAATGTTCATATCTCTGGAAGCATAGGAGTTATGAAGGAAGTATAAATGGCAAACTCTTAAGCATGAACTATTTTACAGTGGTAGTATTGTTTTGGTTATAGGTCTTAAACTGAATTTCATAAGTCACGGTAAGCACAGTAACTATTACATTTGTAATATTTTGTAAACAACTTACAATATCTCAACAACCACTCAAGTTACACACTTACTGTCAGCGGCATTTTATTCATCTAGCTGAGAGCTTTTGTATGAGACTAAGTTCTGTCTGTGTTAGTTGTTGAAATATTTAGAAAAAAATGTGAAAATTATATCTATATAAATTAATATCATAAAACAACAGTTAATATCTATTTATCTGCACTAGACAGAGGTCAAATCTTAATCCAATTGAGTTTGCCATTGTGTAAGCTTTAAAGTGAAATCTTTTAAAATCCTTGTGTATAGCATGGTTTTAGAATTACTGATGCAAATATGAACAAGCAATATTTGATGCCTAGAGGTGTGTGTAGGAGTAACTGCAGATGCACCTGGAGGCATCACTCGGATGTAATGAGTTAAGGGCAGAGTGAGTGGTCCAAATGAGAGATGCATTAAGTGATACGTTTATCAGATTTTATGACACTGTTAATGGATATTTTATGGCTGTTTGCTTTGCACATACATACGTACCCGGAGAAAGAGAATTTCAGTGAGGAAAGAATCCCTTATGATGCAGAAAGCATGGTATTCCTCTTGGAAATTACATGCTATCAAGAAAAGAAAACAAGCAAACAAGCATTATCCGAAGTACATGAAGTCAGAAACTCAAATGTCTGTCATTGTTCACTGACTTCAATCCTTAATACTTTATCAGAAAAACACAAATGTTCATAGGTAGGTTCATAGGTAGGCACTAGGCTATTGGCCCTAGGGCATAATTAAGCCTAGCCAAAATGCTTCGGCTTTCGCCTCCCATGAGGTTTAGTTACCTGCGCCTCTGTCGAGCAGGGCCAC
The DNA here is from genome assembly GCF_019279795.1 of Protopterus annectens. Classification (NCBI taxonomy): domain Eukaryota; kingdom Metazoa; phylum Chordata; order Ceratodontiformes; family Protopteridae; genus Protopterus; species Protopterus annectens. Next base: position 6,645 of record NW_025054153.1, read on the forward strand.
AGACACGATTCTCGGGGTGAATTTCCTGTTTCCCATCCATTCATCAAAATTCCTCTTGAAGAGCACTAGTGAGGGTCTCTGCCTCACATATATGGAGACCTTATTCCAGAGCAAGGGGAGTCTCTGGGATACTAATCTGTCCCTCCAACAAGTCCTGTTTATTGTTGTTGTCAGGTTGATGTCCCTTGAGCGTGTAGCTCTGGTGGATTGGGTTTTCCCTAGGTGGAGCATTTCCAGCAATTCGGGGTTTGCCATAGCCTTGTATGTTAGGCAGAGGTCACCTCAGAGTAGTTGTTACACAACCGAGTATAGTTTGAGTTTTTTAGCCTCATGGCATAGGGCATCTATTTAAGGCCCATTATCCTCTTTGTGAGATACTTTTGAGGCCTCTCCAGTTGTTGCAGATGTCTTGTAAGGTACATCCCGAACAGGGCATTGTATTTAATAATGGGTCTAATGATTGATGAGTAGAGGGGGACAATAAATTCCTTATTCCTAGATGCAAACCCCTTTGTGATAAGATGGGCCATGTAGAAGGATTTTCTAACCACTTTAGCGATGTGGTTGTCGAAGGAGAGGTTATTATCCACCTGAATCCCTAGGTATCTTATCACACTCTCTGTGATAAGTGGGCTGCCACCTATGTTGTAATTCATTGGTACTTGGTTTTTCCCAAAAGGTATGACAATGCACTTTTTGGCATTAAACTTGAGGCCGTGATTTTGACACCACGTATCTGTATCAGTGAGACCCATCTGAAGGATGTCTACGTCAGTAGGAGTCTCAGTTATGGTGCCCAGTTTGCAGTCATCTGCGAACTTTGTTATCCATAACCCCTCCATGTTTGCTTGTACCTCCGAGAAATAGATGCCCAACAGGAGGGGTCCAATACTGAGCCCTGTGGTACTCCACTAGTCACAGGTTTGGAGTCTGATCTAGCTTTCCCTATTCTCACTGAATGGGTTCTATCCATGACCCAGTTAGCAACCCATCTTGTTACGTTGGGGGTTATGTTTAGGTTAGTGAGTTTGTCTATAATTCCCGAGTGGGGAATGGTATCAAAGGCCTTGGGAAGATCAAGGTATGCTGTGTGGACCACCTTCCCTTCATCTATTGCTTCAGTGACCTTTTCGAAAAAGTCAACCAGATTAAGGAGACATGACCTTCCCATTATGAACCCAAACTGGGTAGGGTCTAGAGTTTGTAGGGTCTGATGTCTTTACTTATGAGTTCCATGATGATGCGCTCCATGGCCTTGCAGACGAGGCTCGTTAGGCTGATTGGGTGGTAGTTCCTGGGGTCAGTGGTGGCACCTCCTTTATGGAGTGGGATGACTGTTGCTGTGCGCCACTCTGTGGGCACATAGCCTGAGGTGAGGCTGTGGTTGAACATGGTATTAAGGTGAGGGATTAATTTGTTTTGGAGTTCATGTAACATGCAGCCTGGGATGCTGTCAGGTCCCATGGATGCTGTGTTTTTTGCTTTGGAGAGTGCTTTTTTCACCTGGGTGTCTGTGATTTCTGGGGCAGCACAATCTTCTGGTATGGATATGGGCCCTTTAGTTGGTGAGGGTGGGGTAAAGTTTGCACTGAACCTATCTGCCAATATATTGGTGATATCAGTTGGTTCTGTGAATTTTGAACCATTATGATGTAGCTCAGAGCAGATCTGAGTGTTGCAGTTTAGGTTCTTGACAGCTAAAAAATGCCTTGTGGTTGTCTTTGGTGTCTGTTGTGATTTTTCTTTCAAAGTTCGCCTTAGAGGTTTTTATGAGGGTTCTTAGCTTTTTCCTAAGGTTGGTCAGGAATCCCTTCCATTCCTGGGTTTTTGCTCTTTTTTGTAATAATTTCTCCCTTCTATTATAGAGCTTATTTATGGCCGGGGTCCACCAAACTGGTTTCCTCTTTTTGGAGGAATGGGTCTTGGTCTCATTTGGGAAAGCACGGTCCATGCACTCGTGTAAGTGCTTGTAGAGTGCTTTTGTGTAGGATACAGCAGATTCAATCATATTGACATTCTGCATGGGAGTAACAAAGTTTGCCACCTCTGTCTTGAGTAGCATAAAGTTCGCTTTGGAGAAGTTTTTTACCAAGGTTTCCCTGGGAGGGAGTGAGGGTGATATGTAGATATCTAGGGTGATGAGTTTATGGTCTGATCTGACCAATGATGAATTTACCACAGGTGTGAAGCATTTATCCCCCATGTTGGTGATAACCAGATCCAGTATATTGTTACCTCTCATGGGGGTGCTTATAAGCTGGTCCAGGGCATTTGAGTTTATATAGTCCAGGAAGTGCTGAGAAAAGGTATTAATGCTTCTGTAGTTTTCCCAGTTAATGCTTGGATAATTGAAATCAACCAGTATAAGGGTGTTCGGTTGGACCTTCATGTTTTCCAGTATCTTGAGGAAC
>NW_025054154.1:0-8478 GCF_019279795.1 Protopterus annectens
AAGTAAGATGAATGCCCTATAGTAGTATAGTGATGGTATGCTGAAAGTAAGATGAATGTCCCATAGCAATATAGTGCTGGTATGCTGAAAGTAAGATGAATGTCAAATAGCAGTATAGTGTTGGTGTGCTATAAATAAGATGAATGTCCCATAGCAGTATAGTTCAGGAAAGCTGAAAGTAAGATGAGTGCCCTATAGCAGTATAGTGCTGTTACGCTGAAAGTAAGATGAGTGCCTCATAGCAGTGTAGTGCTGGTATGCTGAGCAAGACGAATGCCCGCTAACGTGTATGACGTGCTTTGTATGCTGAAAGTAAGATGAATCTCCCATAGCAGTATAGTGCTGGCATGCTGAAAGATGACTGTCCTATAGCAGTGTAGTGCTGGTATAGTCCTCCAAAAAAGGAAGCCAATCTGGTGGTCCCCTGCCATAAACAAACTATACAACAGAAGGAAGAAACTGTTGCAGAAAAGAAGAAAATCCCAGGATGCAAAAAACTCCCTTACCAGCCTCAGTAAGAAGCTGAGATCTCTCATAAAATCCTCCAAAGACAGTTACAAAAAAAAATTCCAAAGATTACAAGGACAACCACAAGGCATTCCATAGTTATGTCAAGAATTTAAATGGCAATGCTCAGATCTGCAACTCTGGAATTACTACAGAATATGGCATTAAATATATACTGATCCCAAGTTGATATTGCCAATATCCTGGCAGATCGATTTAGTGCCAACTTCACCCCCTCTCACCCCCTAAAGTGCCCATCTCAATACCAAAAGATTGCTAGATTCCAGTAATCATGGCTACACAGGTAGAAACTGCACTCTCCAAAGCTAACAATACAGCATCCATAGGACCAAATTATATCCCGGGCTGTGTAATTATGCACAGGGAACTACAAAATGAACTGGCGCACCTCAACCCAAGTGTCATGTTCAATCACAGTCTCACATCAGGCTTTTATACCTACTGAGTGGCACACAGCTGCAGCTATCTCAATTACGCTGGGGATCACAGCCTTGATCCTGGGAACTACTGTCCCATCAGCCTGATGAGCCTGATCTGCAGGCGGGGCAGTCTGGAACGACATCATGGAACTTATACAAGCAGAACATTGGCAACCTTCAAACACTGGACCCCACCCAGTTTGGGTTTGTGAAGGGCAGATCTTGTCTCCAAACCTGATTGACTTCTTCAAATGAGAGTCTCAGGGCTTGTGGACGAGGGTAAAGGTGGGTCCCTTACAGGTTTACCTGGACCTCGGCAAAGCCTTCGAGGCACCATCCTCGCCACTCACTGAAAAGAATCCATAGATAAACTTACTAACTGGGCATAACCCTTATGCTCACCAGATGTGGTTCTGCCAAAACTGACTTACTGACAGAATCCAGACTTGCAGCAGCTGACTCCAAATCCTGCTCCCAGACCAGTGACAAGCGGAGTACCAGGGTTCCAGTCCCAGCCTCTCTTGGTTTGGCAGCACTACTTATCTGACGGCTGTGACAGATAACACTAAGGGACCTCTGGCTAACAAATTTGTAGATCGACTGCAAACTGGGGAGCTTCAAGGGCCATTGCTTAATCCCCAAATGATGTGATTATTTCACAAAAAAGGGCCTTACATAGAGCACAAATGCTTGGTACTCATGAGCCATGGGCTCAAATTTAATGCCAAGAAAATGTATATTATCCTTTTGGGAAAAAACATGTACCTCCATGTGTGTTACCAATGTAGGTGGCAGTACACTACAACACTGAAAGGTGTGATGAGAGAACAGTGATACAGGTGGACAGTGAGTTCGCGCTCGATAACTACATATCGCTGTACAACAGTCAGGAAATCCTTCCATATGGCACACTTCATCACCATGGCTTTTCATCCAGAAAAAAAGAGGCCATGCTTCCACTGTACTCATCCCTCATTAGACCCATTATAGATAGAGCACAATACGCCCCATTTAGCATGTACCACAAGACATATTTGAAAGCGCGGTTTCTGCTACCCGTGTGACCGCGATTACCACCAGAACTTGGCAAACTTTTGGTATTGAGATGGGGCCCTTTAGGGGGGTGAGAGTGGGGTGAAGTTGGCACTAAATTGATTTGCCAGGATATTGGCAATCCTTGGCATTGTGTATATCCTTAATGTTCCATTCTGTTGTGAAAATAAGCCTCGAGCAGACTGGAGCGATTACCATTTAGATTCACAGCTAGAAAGGCCGCAGAAATACCTCACTAAAAGAATCACAGGCCTAAAGCAGATGCCCTATGCTGACTGTCTAAAAAACTCCAGCTGTACTCTGTGGCACATTGTCTACTCAGAGGCGTCTCTAGCTTTAACATACAAGGCCAAGCGCATGTCAAACCCTGAGCTGTTGGACATGCGCCACTTAAAGAAATCCCAATATCTCAGAGCCACATGCTTCAGGGATCTAAACCTTGTCATCACAATGAACAAAACATGCTGGAGGGATAGGTTCCGGACCGAGAGGCTCCCCATACTCTGGAATAGACTGGCCATACATGTCAAGCAGAGCGCCTCCTTGGATCTCTTCAAAATGAACCTTGACAATTGAATGGGAGATAGGAAATTCACCCTGGGGATCATGTCAGTTGCCCTGCTAGACAGGGGTCCAGGGAATTAAATATTGTGGCAAGAAATATCCAAGGGAATTTGCCTTATGGCTGGAAGGTGTATAGGCTAGGGCGTAGCCCTAGTACCTATAGCCTAGTAATGAAAACCTATGAACTGCGTAATTCCAGTTATGAACCTATGGTGAAGGTAAGATAAATGTCCCATAGCAGCATAGTGTTGGTGTGCTGAATGTAAGAGGAATGTCCCATAGCAGTATAGTGCGGTTATGATGAAAGTAAGAAGAATGTCCCATAGCAATTTAGTGCTGGTATGGTGAAAGTAAGATGAATGTCAAATAGCAGTATAGTCCTAGTGTACTGTAGGTAAGATGAATGTCCCATAGCAGTATAGTGCAGGAAAGCTGAAAGTAAGATGAGTGCCCTATAGCAGTATAGTGCTTATATGCTGAAAGTAAGATTAATGTCCCATAGCAGTACAGTGCTGGTATGCTGAATGTAAGATGAATGTCCCATAGCAGTATAGTGCTGGTATGCTGAAAGTAAAATGAATGTCCCATAGCAGTATAGTGCTGGTATGCTGAAGGTAAGATGACTGCCCATAGCAGTATAGTCCTGGTATGCTGAAAGTAAGATGACTGTCCCATAGCAGCATAGTGCTGGTATGCTGAAAGTAAGATGAATGTCCCATAGCAGTATAGTGCTGGTATGCTTAAAGTAAGATGAATGTCCCATAGCAATATAGTGCTGGTATGCTGAAGTTAAGATGACTGCTGGTACTGTGAAAGTAAGATGAATATCCCATAGCAGTATAGTGCTGGTATGCTGAAAGTAAGGTTACTTTCCCATAGCAGTATAGTGCTGGTACACTGAAAGTAAGATGAATGTCCCATAACAGTATAGTGCTGGTTCACTGAAAGTATGATGACTGTCCCATAGCAGTATAGTGCTGGTATGCTGAAAGTAAGATGAATGTCCCATTGCAGTATAGTGCTGGTATGCTGAAGGTAAGATGAATGTCCCATAGCAGTATAGTGCTGATATGCTGAAAGTAAGATGAATGTCCCATAGCAGTATAGTGCTGGTATGCTGAAAGTAAGATGAATGTCCCATAGCAGTATATTGTTGGTGTGCTGAAAGTAAGATGAATGTCCCATAGCAGTATAGTGCTGGTATGCTGAAAGTAAGATGAATGTCCCATAGCAGTGCAGTGCTGGTATGCTGAAAGTAAGATGAATGTCCCATAGCAGTATAGTGCTGGTATGCTGAAAGTAAGATGAATGTCCCATAGCAGTATAGTGCTGGTATGCTGAAAGTAAGATGAATGTCCCATAGCAGTATAGCTGGTATGCTGAAAGTAAGATGAATGTCCATAGCAGTATAGTGCTGGTATGCTGAAAGTAAGATGAATGTCCCATAGCAGTATAGTGCTGGTATACTGAAAGTAAGATGAATGTCCCATAGCAGTATAGTGCTGGTATGCTGAAAGTAAGATGAATGTCCCATAGCAGTATAATGCTGGTATGCTGAAAGTAAGATGAATGTCCCATAGCAGTATAGTGCTGGTATGCTGAAAGTAAGATAAATGTCCCATAGCAGTATAGTGCTGGTATGCTGAAAGTAAGATGAATGTCCCATAGCAGTATAGTGCTGAAAGTATGATGAATGTCCCATAGCAGTATAGTGCTGGTATGCTGAAAGTAAGATGAATGCCCCATAGCAGTATAGTGCTGGTATGCTGAAAGTAAGATGAATGTCCCATAGCAGTATAGTGCTGGTATGCTGAAAGTAAGATGAATGTCCCATAGCAGTATAGTGCTGGTATGCTGAAAGTAAGATGAATGTCCCATAGCAGTATAGTGCTGGTATGCTGAAATAAGATGAATGTCCCATAACAGTATAGTGCTGGTGTGCTGAAAGTAAGATGAATGTCCCATAGCAGTATAGTGCTGGTATGCTGAATGTAAGATAAATGTCCCATAGCAGTATAGTGCTGGTATGCTGAAAGTAAGATGAATGTCCCATAGCAGTATAGTGCTGGTATGCTGAAAGATGACTGTCCCATAGCAGTGTAGTGCTGGTATGTAAGATGAATGTCCCATAGCAGTATAGTGCTGGTATGCTGAAAGTAAGATGAATGTCCCATAGCAGTATAGTGCTGGTATGCTGAAAGTAAGATGAATGTCCCATAGCAGTATAGTGCTGGTATGCTGAAAGTAAGATGAATGTCCCATAGCAGTATAGTGCTGGTATGCTGAAAGTAAGATGAATGTCCCATAGCAGTATAGTGCTGGTATGCTGAAAGTAAGATGAATGTCCCATAGCAGTATAGTGCTGGTACTGTGAAAGTAAGATGACTGTCCCATAGCAGTACAGTGCTGGTATGCTGAAAGTAAGATGAATGTCCCATAGCAGTATAGTGCTGGTATGCTGAAAGTAAGATGAATGTCCCATAGCAGTATAGTGCTGGTATGCTGAAAGTAAGATGAATGTCCCATAGCAGTATAGTGCTGGTATGCTGAAAAGATGAATGTCCCATAGCAATATAGTGCTGGTATGCTGAAAGCAAGATGAATGTCCCATAGCAGTATAGTGCTGGTATGCTGAAAGTAAGATGAATGTCCCATAGCAGTATAGTGCTGGTATGCTGAAAGTAAGATGAATGTCCCATAGCAGTATAGTGCTGGTATGCTGAAAGTAAGATGAATGTCCCATAGCAGTGTAGTGCTGGTATGCTGAAAGTAAGATGAATGTCCCATAGCAGTATATTGCTGGTATGCTGAAAGTAAGATGAATGTCCCATAGCAGTATAGTGCTGGTATGCTGAAAGTAAGATGAATGTCCCATAGCAGTATAGTGCTGGTATGCTGAAAGTAAGATGAATGTCCCATAGCAGTATAGTGCTGGTATGAAAGTAAGATGTCCCATAGCAGTATAGTGCTGGTGCTGAAAGTAAGATGAATGTCCCATAGCAGTATAGTGCTGGTATGCTGAAAGTAAGATGAATGTCCCATAACAGTATAGTGCTGGTATGCTGAAAGTAAGATGAATGTCCCATAGCAGTATAGTGCTGGTATGCTGAAAGTAAGATGAATGTCCCATAGCAGTATAGTGCTGGTATGCTGAAAGTAAGATGAATGTTCCATAGCAGTATAGTGCTGGTATGCTGAAAGTAAGATGACTGTCCCATAGCAGTATAGTGCTGGTATGCTGAAAGTAAGATGAATGTCCCATAGCAGTATAGTGCTGGTATGCTGAAAGTAAGATGAATGCCCATAGCAGTATAGTGCTGGTATGCTGAAAGTAAGATGAATGTCCCATAGCAGTATAGTGCTGGTGTGCTGAAAGTAAGATGAATGTCCCATAGCAGTATAGTGCTGGTATGTGAAAGTAAGATGAATGTCCCATAATGGTACAGTATGATGCCCCATAACAGAATAGTGCTGGTGTGCTGAAAGTAAGATGACTGTCCCATAGCAGTATAGTGCTGGTATGCTGAAAGTAAGATGAATGTCCCATAGCAGTATAGTGCTGGTATGCTGAAAGTAAGATGAATGTCCATAGCAGTATAGTGCTGTATGCTGAAAATAAGATGACTGTCCCATAGCAGTATAGTGCTGGTATGCTGAAGATGTTTCTATAACGGTGCACACTGCTGGTATTGTACCAAAAAGAGAAATGATCTGGTGGTCCCCTGCAAAACAAACTACAACTGGAGGAGAAAACGCTGTTGCAGAGAAGAAGAAATCCCGGGATGCAAGAGCTTTCCACTTACCAAGCCTCAGTGGAAGCTGAGATCTCTCCATAAAATCCTCAAAAGACGGTTTCTGAAAAAGTTACCCGATAAAAGAAGACAACCACAAGGCATTTATGGTTATGTCGTAAAAGTAATTTAAATGGAAATGCTCAGATCTCCTCTGAGCTGCGACCAGAATGGCATTAAGTATACTGATTCAAGGATATTGCCAGTATCTTGGCAGGTCGATTTAATTATATACCCCACTCTCTACCTAAAAGACCCATCCCTGGCTAAAAGATTGCTAAATTCCATTAATCACAGCTACACGGGTGAAACCGCACTCTCAAAGCTAAGAATACATCTGGGACCGATGACATCCCAGGCTGTAGTACTACATGAGAAATTTTCAGGCGAACTGGCACACTCACCTAAGTGTCATGTGTTCCAATCCCTTGTAGCCTCACCTCAGGCTTTGTGCTGTTGGAGGTGGCACACAGCTGCGGATTATCTCACTCCCACAGGGATCCACCTTGGATCCTGGGTTCTGTCCCATCAGTCTGAGTGAGCCCACCAGTCTGCAAGGGGCATGGGCAACATTATCATGGAACTTACTAAGAAAGCAAAAGACAGGTAGCCCCAAACACTGGGCCCCAGTTTGGGTCACGTGAAGGCACGATCTTCCTCAGAACTTGATTCAGCCACAAATGTGTGTCTCCCAGGGCTGCAGCAAGACGAGGGTAAAATGGTCCCCAGCTTACCTGGACCTCGGCAAAGCCTTCGACTGCCATCTACACTCTAGGTCATGAATATAAAACACTAAAGCTGGGCGCCGTCCTATGTCATCGATGGGTTTGCCAACTGACTTGTGTGATCCAAACTGTAAAGTAATGACTCCAAATCCTGCTCCAGACCGAGTGACAAGCGGAGATGCCACACAGGGTTTGAATCCTGGGACCTCTCTTGTTTGGCATCTACTATCTGGCGATACAGACCAACACTAAGGGGACTCTGGCTAACAAAGAGTTGTAGATGACTGGGCAAAGATAAGTCTGAATTCTAAATAATGTGGATATTCACAAAAGGGCGCTTAGAAGCTATGCTTGGTACTTGAGTCATGGGCTCAAATTTAATGCCAAGAAATGTATATGGTTATCCCCTTTGGAAAGACATATACCCATGAGTTACCACATGGGTGGCAATACACTAAACACGAAGAGGTGTGATGAGGAGGAACAATATTCACAGATGGACAGTGATCAACCTTCCGATAACTACATACTTTAACAGTCGGAAATCCTTCTATGTGGCACTTCATGCCAGGGCTTTTCATCCCAGAAAAAGGGAGTTAGGCCCTTCCCACTGTATACTCATCTCTCATTAGACCCTTATAAGTAAGATTTGGTATGTACCCACAAGATTTTGGAAAAAGGGATGGTTTCTAGTGGGATGATTACAGAATTTTTGGGATGTATAATGCCTTTAGGGTGGTGAAGTAAAGGAATTGAGAACCCCTAAAGAATCCAGGAAAGCAATATCTAGTAAAAAATTAATTTTCATTTATAGAGACCTGATGAACAAATTCAAAAAACTGTTGCAGACACTTAAAAAAATCATAGGCCAAAGCAGATCTAAATGCCAGAAAAAACATTTTCTGGAATTGTCAGAGTGATCCTGCTAATAACAACCCTGTAAATGAGCCTGTTGGAATGCACTAAAGAAAATTCCCAATTAGGCACTTAGGAATAAATTTTTACAAAAAAAAAACATGCTGGAGGGGTAGGTTAAACTAAAAAACCCCTTTGGGAAAAGTGCCAAGTAAGATTGGTCTCAAAAGGACTTGGCTGAAAGGGAAAATGAAAATTTCCCATAGCAGGGGCACTTGCGTCCAGGGAAAGTTATGAAGAAATATCCAAATTGTTATAGAGGGTTGTATAGGCTGGTATGCCCGAAAATAAATAACCTATAGTGAATGTGAAGTAAGATAAAGTCCATAGCAGTTTTAAAAAAAAAAAAAAAAAAAATGCCCCGGTATTGGAAAGTAAGATGAATGTCCCATTGAGCAGTTAATATACGGGGTGCCCCGGTATGCTGAAAGTAAAAGGAAAAAAGAATTCCCATAGCAGTACAGATAGTGCTGGTATGCTGAA
>NW_025054155.1:0-9741 GCF_019279795.1 Protopterus annectens
CGTCAGAAGGATGGTATATGTCTCATATCTGAAGCTAGGGTTGTGCTTAGCCAGTGATATGCATGTTGTACTGAAACCTGAATGTTGCCTTCCAAATACACTCTTCTCAGTGTGTAATTTTATTCACCCTCCAAATGCTAACCTTTGGGATACATGGGATTATGTACTTTCTTTTTCGAATTAGGGAATTAACTTTGCCATACAAAAGTACGTTATTGCAATGTATTCCTATGGCTTTCCTATTTTCCCATTACATTCCACCATTCATAATGCATGATATATTTATTTCAGCACGCAAGTTATTATACCATCTGCTGCTAAAAAAGCTTGGTGGTGCGTCATGCAGTCTAGTGTGTCCAAGGTCAGGGTTCGAGACGTGAGTAGGTGTTTTTATTTTGCCTTGAGCAAGAACAGGAGCCCTGCCATGCAGAGTGACTAAGGAGCACTTTAAGCTGTTGTAAGTGGGTTTTCGTAGCTGGGTTTGTGGCGGCGCTGCGCAATACCTAAATGGCTAAAAGCACTGTCATGCCCCCACTAATTGCAAGCAGCTAACTACTGTTTACAAGTACCTCCACGCTAACCCCCGGCTCCATTTCTTTGAAAAAGAAAAGTAAATGGGAGATGATAGGAAAGTGGTGAAAAAGAGGGGCACAAAGTGGGGAAGACAGTAGGGAAACCAGCTCGGGATATTAGGATGGGTGTAGGGAGAAGGGTCCGCTGGCACATTTGTTTCTTCTATCCAGCAACAGGTGTGCATATGCAATAAATTGGGGTAATTTGGAAACCTTCCCACCCCTAGGAGAGGGTGAGGACAACAAAGTATTGTTGTACCCCACCAATTATAATTATCAGGCACATGCACTGTTTGTGAGGAACTGCTATACTGTAATTAATAAGTTACTCACTTCTGAACTTGAGTTTGTGGGACATTTTGTGTTGTGTTGACATTACTTTGGGCTGCTCAGGACAGCCTGGACACATTCAGTACTGATACTTGCCCCTACCTACCACCCTAGGATTTGTGCCTGAATACGCAGGATATAGTCCTTTTTGGGTAGAGGGGTGCCAGAACTGCGAGGCATTATTTATTATACGTCGTGTGATATTTTATCTTACTGAACATACAGGGTTGCTGTGTACCTGTTAGTCTATCAAGGCAAGTAGTCTGTCTGTGTAGCTCCCCACCTGTGGACCTATCTTCAGATGGTAGACAGGGTTAGCCCTAGTATTCTTTTGTTTGTGCACCACAACAGTCTTTTCAACACTTGCCAGACAATGGCATTGTCACAGTTGGTTGCTAGCTTAGTACATGGCTACATCCTTTGATATTTCTGTGTTGTACTCCTACATAGAGAGCATGCTTATGGAACTCCTTCCAAAGCTATTATTTGCAAAGTGTGTAACAAGCAGACAAGCTGACATATGCCTGTGTGTTTCTGCCTCTGCCAGGCCTCAAGATACTCTCAGGTATATATTTGAACAATCTCAGGGAAAGAGTACATAAATTTAAGTGAGATACACCTGTGATATATTACAGACATATTTCAATTGAGACTTTGAGGTCCGGAGCATATATGTATTACTACACCCTTTTTCTGAAGTGTGCAGCAAAGTTAATACTACTCTCACTTATATTACCTTCATTAAGTGTGATTCCACCTTTTTTCTGTCTGCACTGTTAGCTTATATCTCAGAGGAGTCAGATGGAGGCACAGCTAACATTTGTTTTACGAATCAGGGACATCCTGTAAAAGCGAGGAGGTCACAGTTGGGAGGTCTGGCCTCTGCCCACTATTCAAATAACCTGCCAGTGTTTATCCTGCTCCTGATACTGTGTGGGGTTTGCGCCAGGTGCTACTGTGCAAACATTATTCCCTATACTAGATTTGGCTGGTTCTCTTTTCACAGACATGATTCCACAACCTGCCAACGGCCCCAGAACAAGATTTGTGTTGTACGTCCTGTTTCCCATACATTCCCTCATTGTAATGCACCCATTATATTTATTTCAGCACCAAATTGTTATATCTGCAGTGGCCGACAGGTACTATGCAGTGTAGTGAGGTCAAGGTCACAGGGTTGAGACTGACAGAGTTGTTTGTTTGCTGCTGAGCAGCACAGGGCCCTGTCATACAAAGTGACTAAGGCACTTTTAAAGCAGTTGTAAGCCCAGGTTTGCAGGTTTTGCGCAGCTTAACAGTAGCAACTAGCGCACACAAGCTCACTTTCGCGCACCCCTGCTAAATACTGTAAAGTGCTATCAACTTAATCCCGTGCTAATTTCTTTTAAATAAAGAAAATGGGAATAGGAAAGTGGTGAAAATGGGGGCACAAAGGGAAAAGACAGTAGAAACCAGCTACGATATTGCAGGACAGGTGGCAAGGAAGGTCCATTCTTTACCAACAGCTGTGCATATGTTGTTCCTTAATTTGGTGTGAAATTTGAAACCTTCCACCCCTGGGAGGGGTGAGGACAACTTAGGTATGTTGTACTGTAATTATAATTATCAGTTTACATGTCCAGTGGACATCTGTGCAAAATGGGCAGCTATGTATGGGCGTAATTTTTGTAGAGACAGATTGCCCTTTTTTAATTTTTTTTTCAGGTGAGAGTGGAATGTGAGGTAGAAAGTAGGTATATTTGGGAGGTAGGTTGGGAGGTAAATAGACAAGACAAACAAAGATGCATACAAGTGAATACTGACACATGCTGGGTGGGTGAACACAATTGTGAGGAAGGATGTTTGGAAATCATGAAGCCCATGAGCCCACAGATGGTAACAAGTGGAACCGGATCACCATGGGCAGTCACCACTGCCTTCACAGCCCAAGGATGGCTGTGCTCGAGGGCTGTGTGGGAGGGCAGGCTCACCCGTGAGTGGCGCCACTCTACTTTCGAGCTGGCGTGGGGATCAACAACTGAACACTGGATCTCCCTCATAGCTTACAGCCCAGACCCTTCAAGGGTGACAGGTGGCCCTTCTCCGCCCCATGCTTGCGAGGATGAGCCCATCCTGCAGCACTTCCCCGGTGGCACAGGACCAGGAGGAGGCCGGGCCAGGCACCTGGACCTGGGTTGCCAGGTGCAATACGCCAGCTGAGGAGGGACAGGTGGGTCCACTGAGACCGGCCTTCCCATACGTTCTGCATTTAGGTGTGTTTAATTACAAGTTAGACAACAGCATTCCAAATTAGTTGTAACAGCATGCAGTAATATTTCCATTAACCCAACACACCAGGGTCCCAACAGTTGAACAGCAATCATAACGCATGCAGATATTGAACAACAGTGGACATTCCAACAGCATGCAGGGATGATTGGTGGCAACAGGCCACCAAGATTGTGGTGTTTGAACAGGGCACATGCATCAACGTATATGCAGATATTTATAGAACAATAGGACATATGTCCCAACAAATGTTATGAGATTAGACATACCCATTGAGGTGTGGAATTATTGTTTATGCACATACAGTAGAGTGTAAAAAGATATCTCCTTTAACATCTTATAAGTACTTTTGTTCTACACTACATTCCTATTGACTGCAGATGTATATCCCCTACATGTATTATTACACTAGGCAACGTGCATTAATTGTGTAATGGGTTTGGCTCATTAGTTCAATACTATAAACCTGACCTAGAATATCTGACATACTAACTGTCCAAGATGCAGATGTTACTGTGCAAGTACATACTCTCATATATTTTATTTATATTTATATATCTATTATTATCTGGATGTGTCTTCAGCGTGACATTTACAGTTATATTTCTACAGAAATCTATATTTCAAGTGTATATTAGCACTCCACTCACATTTCTGGAGAACACATTAACAAGCTTACTTCCATCTGCCAGATTAACCTATATGCATGCCAGCCACAATAAGCAACTGTTGAGGACTGTATATATGCTTCCACAACTACTGGCACTTCACTTCATCCACTTTATATGGTACTGCCCAACTGTGGGTTGACAGCACACGAATACAACAGTACGTATTTATATAATACAAGGGTACAACTACATTTCAAAGTAAGTGACACACACACACTCCACGTATCGTAAGACATACATGCTTATTAATTACATTACACACATTTCTTCAGGCTCTTTCATTTATTTGATATTACAGTGCATACAGTAGACTTATTCAAGACATATTGAACCTTTATTAATAGGTTATAACACTCTTTATCAGGCTCACTCACTTATGTTATATAACAGTACATGCAGAGATATTTATTCTGGACTTCTTTTACCTTTATTAATGGGTTACTACACTCTTTTTCTTCCTCTCTGACTTATTTTATGTAACAGTACATGCAGAGACATTATTCAGGGCATTTTATGCCTTTATTATGGAGATACAACACTTTTTTCCATGATCTCTCACCTATTTTAAATAACAATACATGCAGAAGAATTACTAACCTGCCTGGTGGCGCAACCTTAGCAGCCTATCTGCATAGGCTTGCTGATTTGTAGCATGGTCACCTGCAGCTGTGGAGTAAATGAAGGGATATTGAGACATTCCTATCCATTATATAGACTAAATTACCATTCCAACATACTTCATTCCATGGCTACCTAGTCAGTTGTGGGGCATCATGCATGTCATGGGCCTCCTGTATCCATTGATTCAGTAGGTCCTGCTTCCGTCTCTTCAGGTCTGCATGGTGGTGATGGATCTGCTCACCGGTCCGAGGGACACCTGTGGCACTGGTGAGGTCATGAACTAACTGGTTCCAAGCCTCTGCTTTGTACTCCATTCCATGGAACTGGCCCTGCAGGAGTCTTGCCTCATGACAGTGGACAAGGAGCCAAACCATGTATTTCGACTCCTTGATGCCCCAATGTTGCGCTCTAAAGCATATACCCTCTCCAGCACCAGACATTCTGACTACAGATGGCAGCTACAATCAGTTATGGCGAGTATTCCCGCCTATGGAGCTTATATATGCTGAATTTCCCACACTTTTTGGTGATTGGTCATTTATGAAATTTCTCTGCTGACTGCAGACTTGCTTAGCAATGGTTAATCTGCCATTTATTACTATATGTATGCTAACAGTGTATATTTATCCTAATCTGTTATGGTTTAGTGGTTCAGTGCTTTAACTATGGTGCATAGTGTCCCAGGTTTGAACCTTGTCATTGCTTTTCATTTTACAACTGTCCAGACAGGCTGAAATTAATGGCTGTGGTGTTTAGCCGACTGATTGCTCCACATTGCTCCATGTTGCTCTGTGTTAATCCACGCTTTGCTGCAGTGCGCTTGGTTGGTGTGGTGCTTAGCCAGCAGCCAAACCTATTAAGCTAGGTGCGTTGCTAGCTGCGGGGCGTTAATTGCTCCTTGGTAAAGCAGCTGTTTAGCTATGGGCAACTCATGGTCGTTGCATAGTAAAGCTCTGCTTAGCTATGGGCAACTATATTGCCCTTGGTAAACCGCTGCCTAGCTATGGGCAACTTTATTGTGCTAGGTAAAACGTTGCTTAGCTACAAGCAATTAGATGTCAGGTTCCTTCTTATATGTAAGTAATATACTTTTTGTTCACCGATGCATAGGCCATTTCAATGCATTTTAGTAAAAATTAAATTTTATATGTCAGGAATTATTTCATATACTACTTTAAAACATGAAAGAGAAAGGGGGGTGGTGGGACTTGAACCGTGACTGCCTCCTCTTTGTAAGCAGTTCACTCGACCACTTTACGCTTAGCGTGCGCTATTTGGCTTAATTTGCATAAGTAGTTCTTATATGCTCTTGGATGTCACAATTGCTAACTGTGGCTAAGCAATGGGCACACCCACGCAAACAAGCTCAAATATGAGCAGCTATATCGGGAATTATAAAAAAAACCCTTAAAATTCTACATTTTACAATTTTAATGGGGTTTAGTATGTGGAGTTGTGTAGTGTTGTGTTTGTTGACATTTGAGTGGACTCGCTCATGTGTGCTGACGTTTCACAACTCTGACTCTTGCAGGGGCATGCACCTTTGCACTACTCGGCAGTTGGACACGCCCCCTGCCTTCCTGCATGGTCCGTGTTGGACTTATGGATGAGTCAGCTTGCCCTCATGAATATGCATGGTACGCTGATGTCATACCGTTCAACTGCAGTTTCCGTGTAAGACTTATTTAGTCTTACACGGAGGATTAGAGAATCCGGGGGAGAGTATTTACTGCTGTCACATTTCAGTTTACAGCAATGAAGTGCAACATAGAGAATGGTTTTCTCACTTTCTTGTGGCAACAGGTGTAATCGTAGGACTGCCATACACATGGCCCTGGGTTCAAATACAGTATATTCTATACAGTATTACTTTAACTGATTTAGTAATCTATGTATTATCACATTTACGATCAAATGTATGACTGCAGGTGTACTGTGTACTATAGTCCTGTAAATGTATTCCTGCTATACAGACTGGTATGGGCTTCACTTTTGCCAAGAACACATAGACAACTGCCTGTACATATAATAACCCTGAAATTGCATTGCTTGCCACTGTTGCACTCTAATTACCATTGCACAAATGTGGTGCTGAAAACTCGCAGGTATATGTGAGATAATATTAACTGTGAGACGTTAGCAATGCTGCTTGTGTTTGCACACTGCTTACCTATGTGCAAACAGGTATATCTCACATGTGTGTACACTTTTGTTAATCATCCCACAAATCTGCTGCCAGCTGTGCTATGGAATTATATATATATATATATATATATATATATATATATATATATATATATATATATATATAATGCTTTATTATTGGCATTTATTGTCCATTTCCTTTGCATGACATAAAACTACATGTGCAAACTCTGCAATCTAAGGGCCTGATCTAACTATACATTATATCTTTACAATACATCCATGTGTTTTCCCCACCCCACCCCACCAAGCACTACAACCATGGGGTCTCAGTAGTTTATCCACACATATATCAACCACACTACAAAGAGTAATATATAATGTTGAGTGCTCCCTCATGAAAAGGGCTAGTTGGTGGTGCTCATAACCTCGCTCTGCTAAACTCAGACATCCAACTATGCTCAATAAGGGTACATGTGTTGTTACACAGCTAGGCTACTAGACTCATGTGATGCTATGAAGCTATGTACCTATGCAGGTGTCCCAAGCCATTGTTCCCCACATGGCATGCTGATTTCATCTACTGTAACTGCACCTGCACTCTTGTATAAATCAGACTTGTGTTGTGGCACTTGTGTTAAGTACTGTGTTCTGTAGTCTGTGCAGTTAGATAGGTATGGGTTCTGTTTTCACTGCAGTTAGCTGTGTGTGTGTGTCTCTAGTCAGCACAGTAGAAATAATAACCTACAGTTACTTCTGCAATTGCATGGCTTGCCAGTATTCTAATACTTTCAGAAGCCTATACATTCATTTCATGCAGCCCTCCCAACCACTTGTCTCCCACATGGTCTGCTGATGTCATCTACTATAAGTTCATCTACACTCCTGCAAAATCAGACTTGTGCCATGGCACTTGTATTAAATACTGTGTTCTGTAGTCTATGCACCTTAGACAGGTAGAGATTCTGTTCTCACTGAAGTCAAATGGGGGGTGTCTAGTCAGCAGAGTAGATGCTATAGCCTACAATTACTTTTCCAATGGTATGGCTTGGCAGTAATTTGATACTTGCATAAGTTTATACATCTATTTCATACAGCCCTCGCAACCTCTTGTCTCCCACATGGCCTGCTGATGTCATCTATTTATAAGTTCACATCTATACAGGAAGAATGCAGAGTCCCTGTAATCACAACTACACAGGTAAAAGCTTCACTCTCTAAAGCCAAAAACACAGCATCCATGGGACTGGACAACATCCCAGGTTGCGTTTTACACAAATTTCAGAACGAACTGGCTCCCCACTTAAGCACCATGTTCAATAATAGCCTCACATCAGGCTTCATGCCCACTGAATGGTGCACAGCAACAGTTATCCC
This sequence comes from Protopterus annectens, assembly GCF_019279795.1. NCBI lineage: Eukaryota > Metazoa > Chordata > Ceratodontiformes > Protopteridae > Protopterus > Protopterus annectens. Next base: position 7,985 of record NW_025054155.1, read on the forward strand.
ACTCCACAAAGGGGGAGCCACCACTGATCCTGGGAACTATCGACCTATTAGCCTGACGAGCCTGGTCTGCAAGGCCATGGAACATATCATCATGGAACTCATAAACAAATACATTGGTAACCTCCAAACTCTGGATCCCACTCACTTCAGGCTTGTGAAAGGCAGATCATGCCTTCTGAACCTGATTGACTTCTTTGAGGCAGTCACCAAAGCCGTAGATGAGGGTAAGGTGGTTCACACAGCCTATCTTGACCTTGCCAAGGCTTTTGACACCATCCCCCATTCTGGAATTATAGCTAAACTCACTAAACAAGGTATAAATCCCTACGTCACAAGATGGGTTGCCAACTGGCTCACTGACAGAACCCACACTGTAAAAGTTGCAGACTCCAAATCTGACCTCAAAGCAGTGACAAGTGGAGTACCACAGGGTTCCATCCTGGGACCTCTCCTGTTTGGTATCTACTTCTGTGAAGTACAGGCTAACACAGAAGGCCTCTGGCTAATGAAGTTCACAGATGACTACAAACTAGGAGCCATAGTCAAGTCCCCAAATGATGTGGACATCCTACAGAAGGGCCTCACTGAGACAGATGCTTGGTGTCAGAGCCATGGCCTCAAGCTCAATGCCAAAAAGTGCAGTATCATCCCCTTTGGTAAAAACTCTGTACCCATGCACTACCACATAGGCAGGCAGCAATCTACTTAACACCGAATGTGTGATAAGAGACTGTGGGACCCAGGTGGACAGTAGTCTCTCCTTTGATAGTCACATCACCCCAGTAGTCAGGAAGTCCTTCTACGTGGCACACCTCATCATAAAAGGGTTTTTATCCATGAAAAAAGAGGTCGCTGTTCCCCTCTACTCGACACTCATAAGACCCATTATAGAGTACAATGCCCCTTTTGGAATGTACCTCACAAGACATCTGCAGCAGCTGGAAAGGCCACAGAAGTACCTCACAAAGAGGATTACTGGCCTCAAACAAATGCCCTACACTGACTGCCTCAAAAAACTCCAGCTTTACTCTGTAGCATATCTCCTACTCCGAGGTGAACTCTGCCTAACATTTACAGCTATGTCAAACCCAGAGGTGTTGGGCATGCTACACCTAAAGAAATCCCAATACCTCTGAGCTACACACTCTAAGGATCTAAACCTTGTCACCACAATAAACAAGATAGGTTGGATGGATAGATTCCTGTCCCACAGACTTCCCATACTCTGGAACAGGCTAGCCATCTATGTCAAGCAAAGTTCTTCATTAGTACTCTTCAAGAAAAATCTTGATGAGTGGATGGGAAATAGGAAATACACCACGGGGATCACTTCTGTGTCTCTGCTTGACAGTGGCACAGGAAAATAACTTTCTTGGGTGGTGTAAGCCAGAGAACCTTGTTGGCTAGGCTTACATAGGCCATTGGGCTGATAGCCTAGTACCTACCAATGAATCTATGAACCTATGCACTCCTGTACAAGTCAGACTTGTGTTGTGGCTCTTGTATTAAGTACTGTGTTCTGTAGTCTGTGCACTTTAGTTAGGTAAGGGTTCTAGTCTCACTGCCATCAACTGGGTGTGTCTGTGAGCTGTTGCTTGACATTAGTGAGAGCATTTTACACCAGCATATGGGACACTGTTATGACCATATTCTCAACAGACAATGCTGATATCATTAGCTATATCATATTGTTAGATATGCACACATCCCACCAGGACATGGTCAGACACTGGCCTGGAGGCGAGGCAGGCATCACC
>NW_025054156.1:0-9376 GCF_019279795.1 Protopterus annectens
CCTTCTGTCATAAAAAAGATCCCACTCCCAGTTTTTTTATCTACGTTACGATATTCACTACTTCAAACATGTTTGGTTTAGACTTTCATTTCCATTTCCTAGTAACTTGATTCATGCAGCCAAGAAAATAAAACTTGACAAGGCCTTACTAAGTCTAGGCAATTCAGATCCTGTATCCCAGCTCAAAAAAAAAATAATTTCCTTCTTTACATCCATTTGCTCACCCAATATTTTTGGAAGAGTTCTCTGTAGGGAATTGTTAAGTCTGACAACTCATTACACTCCCAAAACATACGTTTCCAGTTACCTTTTTCTTCCCCATTACAACTCCATCATTTGCCATCTACCTGAGGAAACATTCTTTGGAGTCCACTTGGAGTATAAAACATCTATGAAAATACTTCCAAGCGAAAATCCTCAACCTTCCAGACTTTGTTGCATATCTGAAAGCCATACATAGGTTTCTCCCATTGTTTCCTTGTGAAATGCTTATCCAATCACTTTCCCAGTCTTTTCTAACCTCCTCTGATTGATTCCTATAGTTATCATACAAACATTTTATATGCCCTAAAACAGTCATATAAACCAAGTGTGGTCCCCTGATGGCAATTCCACTCGTAACAAAAAGTAATTAATCCAAAAAAATATCCAGTCAACGAAGTAAAAGAAATGGTTGCAATTTATTGTAGTTAGCGCTTTCACCCGTAGGCTTCTTCAGACTTTACATTAACCAAGTGATACATACAAGTTTAAAAACCCTCAGCACTCACAAGATTGGTCAAACATTAACCAATAACAACAATAGTGGGCTACCTGTAACTAATGACACTAGAATACATTCTAAAAGCATCTGAAAAGCTAAAAGCTTCAACAATCATACACATAAATAAATGAACATACATCATTTGTACAAAACTTACAAGCCAACACGCAACCAGTAAAAATGATAACGTGGTCGGTTAGTAAAACACATTTACCTGGCAAAAATTAAAAAACTCATGACAGCCTATACAAGCGATCAAACGCTGATCATATGCCCATAGAAATTTCACCTGTTACGATGTCAATCAAGTAATCCACATCGTGCAATAAAACCTCACATAGAGATGAATAAAATGTCCCAAAATTGTAAAATTCCAATATATAGATGGAACCCAAACTACTTAGAAACAAAACTACATGTTCGCACTAAAAGTGCTACATCTCCAAGTATTCCACACCAGAACGCTCGTCACTAGCCGGGCGTCTGACGTCATCCAAGACACGGTACGATAAGCGTTCATGCACGCAAATGATGTTAAAACAACAGGACTCACAAGCTAACCTAACAGAGTCCAAAAGGATAGTAAGAACTGTGCATAACTTACGTACCTAACAGGATACCTAACGGGATAATATACTAAGCTAATATTAGGTGCTACGCCTCTAGGTCATGCACCTATCCATCTATCTACCCATATGACTAAAAATTATTTACCATAAATACACTGCACTTTATCGGTGAATCTACCGGTCCAAGTACAGTAAAGGTGGAACTCATTCACCGTTACTAGCCTGGGGAAATGACAGAAGCACTAAAATGTGGTGGAACACTAACACTACACCTAAACTACTATAAAACTAAAGAATTAGTATAAAAAACTAACAATGTTTAAGTATAACAAATAATTTTAAAAAATCGTAATACAAACATAATCCCAAACCCTGCATGTTAAGCCTACCACCATGGGTCATAGAAGATACAAGATGAGGAAAAAATTAAAAGGTATACATAAGTAAGCCAGAGCAAAAACAAGAACATATATGTTAATGGTTCATGAAAAAATACCATCAGCACCCTAAAACTAATAGTTGAAATCTCAACTCAACGTTTAGGTCTACATAATCTTCTTTTTTTCAATACTGGCTTAATCTGTACTTTATCATTAAGTCCAGGTGGTCTATCGGCTCTACACCTGACGATCCATTTCAACTCGTTTTCTAGAGTGAAGTTCACAAGGTCACCACCTCTGATGTTCTTATAACACACTTGAAGTACACAAAACAAAAATGTGTGCGTAATACCATAAACAAGAACATGCTTGGCTAAAGCATTATTAGGGGAACCAATTCGAACATGATATAAATGTTCCCTAATCCGCTCCCTCAATGTCCTATTGGTTTTACCTATATAGAACGAGGGGCACATGGTGCATCTAGCCAAATATACAACATTGGTACTCCCACAGTCAGTCCCAGTGTGCAGATCAAACTCATAGTGGGTAGTGGGATGTACGAAACTCATACAAGAATCTATGTGTCTGCACTGCCTGCATCCACCACATGGTCTAGTATTAAACTCAGATGATCCTATCATACCTTGGCCGGTGATTTTTCTAGGGTTACAAAGCATTCTCTTTAAATTAGATTTATTCTTGTACACTATCTTAGGTGTTGACCCCACTAAAGACCCAATATGGTCATCCAACATCAAGACACCCCAGTGTCTCTGTAAAGTCTCTCTAATAAACCAAACATCCTTAGTAAAAAATATAGTGGCTCGAACGACATCAGTAGGGGCATCAGATAAGCTATTGCTGGGTGCTCTCGATTCCAAAAAGTAGGGCCTAGCCCTGTCTAGACGCATCCCGTTCACCTCAGTAACTAACTGTTCAAATCTATGGGTCTCATATCCCCTGGAACTGAAACTACGCCTCAGATAATTAACCTCACTATGATACCCATCCTCTAAGGCATTCAGCCTAGAGGCTCTCATAATCTGCCCTTTCATCACATTATCGAAAACATATTTGGGGTGCATGCTCCCCCTATGTAGGAAGGTATTTCTATGACATGTCTTACGATGGATGGAAGTGTTAAGAAGTCCACTCTCAAGTCTATTGATGTTAACGTCTAAAAAAGAAATCTCTTCACTAGAGTAATTTAGAGTAAATTTCAAAAATTCTGTAGACCTATTCATATAATCATAGCTTGCAAGCAAGCTTTCCTCATCACCCAGCCAGATCATAAAAAGGTCATCTACAAACCTCCTGTATAAACCTATATGCCCCATAAGGTCTTCTTTCTGCAATATGAACTCATCCTCCCACTTGGCCATGACGAGATTGGCGTAGCTGTTGGCACAGGACGTGCCCATCGCTACGCCATCTCTTTGTAAATACAAATCATCGCCAAACAGGAAGAAGTTGGAGTATAAAATCGTTTCCAATAACAATGATACCAGGTCTATCCTTTCAGAACTATAGTTGGACTTAGAATGTAAATATTCGGAGATACTAGAAACTCCTATATCATTGGGTATCACTGTGAACAAACTGATGACATCTAACGTCACCAAAAAATACTCCTGTTTTTCATCTAACATTTTGGTATACTCATATAGTTCTAGCAAAAACTGTTTGCTATCTTTTAATATAACAGGGTTCGAGTCCACTAATGGTCTTAAAAAATACTCTACATAAATTGAGAGGGGTTCAGTGGCCCACCCTTGTCCTGCCACTATGGGGCGCATGGGGGGTTTGCTCAAGGACTTGTGTATCTTTGGTAGTCCCTGTATGATGGGTAAACGGGGGTCCTTAACCTTAAAATATTCATAGGTAACATCATCTATCAATTTACTCATTACTAAATCATCTAACATGTCATATATCTGAAAGACCTTATCAGACACTTCATCCATTGTGGTTTTCCTATAAAACTTCATATCCTCCAACATTTCATTCATCCAACTACAATAGTCATGTAGATCCATCACGACAATTGAACCCCCTTTATCAGCTGGTCTTATGGCTAAAGTATCATCTGACCTCAGAACTTTTAAAGCTTCCCTCTGCTTATAATTCAAGTTATGCTTATTATATTTCCTGTCACTATCATCATAATACTCATAAATATCGTTCTCAACCAGTTTGGAAAAAGTTTCCACCAGGGGGTGCAGTTGAGGAACATATAAACTATTCGCTTTAAACCTCTGCGGACCTGTTACACTCTGGGACATACCAAAATCAATCTTCAATTGTAAATTCCTCATAAAAAGTTTCATGTCAATAATAGTGTCTACTACGTTACTCCTACAACTAGGTATAAAACTCAGTCCCTTCTCTAGCACTTGTTTCTCATACAATGTAAGGGTTCTCTTAGAAATATTGTAAATCAACGATTCGTAGTTCTTTCCCACATATTCTTCAGGGTCGGGCCCTGTTGCCCCCCCCCGACCCTTTCCTCTTCTGCCTGCCTCTGCTGGCAGAACGTTGTCTGCCTATGAAGGTGTGCTGGGCTATGGGGAAAGGGACACTAGCCTTCGTCCCCAAACTTTCATATGAAGTGGAAGGTGCACCTTGGTTAGCTGTTTTCCTCCGAACAACTTCATGATTCTCTGTCTCCCGGGTCATACTATTGCCTCGGACACTACCGTTCACCCCCTCCCTATCAACAACATTGGATGTAATATCAATTTCATGGTTAGGGATAATCTCAGAGTTAACTGAATTAACACTCCGAAAGGGTCGGGGGGGGAGCAACAGGGCCCGACCCTGAAGAATATGTGGGAAAGAACTACGAATCGTTGATTTACAATATTTCTAAGAGAACCCTTACATTGTATGAGAAACAAGTGCTAGAGAAGGGACTGAGTTTTATACCTAGTTGTAGGAGTAACGTAGTAGACACTATTATTGACATGAAACTTTTTATGAGGAATTTACAATTGAAGATTGATTTTGGTATGTCCCAGAGTGTAACAGGTCTGCAGAGGTTTAAAGCGAATAGTTTATATGTTCCTCAACTGCACCCCCTGGTGGAAACTTTTTCCAAACTGGTTGAGAACGATATTTATGAGTATTATGATGATAGTGACAGGAAATATAATAAGCATAACTTGAATTATAAGCAGAGGGAAGCTTTAAAAGTTCTGAGGTCAGATGATACTTTAGCCATAAGACCAGCTGATAAAGGGGGTTCAATTGTCGTGATGGATCTACATGACTATTGTAGTTGGATGAATGAAATGTTGGGGGATATGAAGTTTTATAGGAAAACCACAATGGATGAAGTGTCTGATAAGGTCTTTCAGATATATGACATGTTAGATGATTTAGTAATGAGTAAATTGATAGATGATGTTACCTATGAATATTTTAAGGTTAAGGACCCCCGTTTACCCATCATACAGGGACTACCAAAGGTACACAAGTCCTTGAGCAAACCCCCCATGCGCCTAGTGGCAGGACAAGGGTGGGCCACTGAACCCCTCTCAATTTATGTAGAGTATTTTTTAAGACCATTAGTGGACTCGAACCCTGTTATATTAAAAGATAGCAAACAGTTTTTGCTAGAACTATATGAGTATACCAAAATGTTAGATGAAAAACAGGAGTATTTTTTGGTGACGTTAGATGTCATCAGTTTGTTCACAGTGATACCCAATGATATAGGAGTTTCTAGTATCTCCGAATATTTACATTCTAAGTCCAACTATAGTTCTGAAAGGATAGACCTGGTATCATTGTTATTGGAAACGATTTTATACTCCAATTTCTTCCTGTTTGGCGATGATTTGTATTTACAAAGAGATGGCGTAGCGATGGGCACGTCCTGTGCCAACAGCTACGCCAATCTCATCATGGCCAAGTGGGAGGATGAGTTCATATTGCAGAATGAAGACCTTATGGGGCATATAGGTTTATACAGGAGGTTTGTAGATGACCTTTTTATGATCTGGCTGGGTGATGAGGAAAGCTTGCTTGCAAGCTATGATTATATGAATAGGTCTACAGAATTTTTGAAATTTACTCTAAATTACTCTAGTGAAGAGATTTCTTTTTTAGACGTTAACATCAATAGACTTGAGAGTGGACTTCTTAACACTTCCATCCATCGTAAGACATGTCATAGAAATACCTTCCTACATAGGGGGAGCATGCACCCCAAATATGTTTTCGATAATGTGATGAAAGGGCAGATTATGAGAGCCTCTAGGCTGAATGCCTTAGAGGATGGGTATCATAGTGAGGTTAATTATCTGAGGCGTAGTTTCAGTTCCAGGGGATATGAGACCCATAGATTTGAACAGTTAGTTACTGAGGTGAACGGGATGCATCTAGACAGGGCTAGGCCCTACTTTTTTGGAATCGAGAGCACCCAGCAATAGCTTATCTGACGCCCCTACTGATGTCGTTTCGGAACTATATTTTTTACTAAGGATGTTTGGTTTATTAGAGAGACTTTACAGAGACACTGGGGTGTCTTGATGTTGGATGACCATATTGGGTCTTTAGTGGGGTCAACACCTAAGATAGTGTACAAGAATAAATCTAATTTAAAGAGAATGCTTTGTAACCCTAGAAAAATCACCAGCCAAGGTATGATAGGATCATCTGAGTTTAATACTAGACCATGTGGTGGATGCAGGCAGTGCAGACACATAGATTCTTGTATGAGTTTCGCATCCCACTACCCACTATGAGTTTGATCTACACTGGGACTGACTGTGGAGTACCAATGTTGTATATTTGGCTAGATGCACCATGTGCCTCTCTATATAGGTAAAACCAATAGGACATTGAGGAGCGGATTAGGAACATTTATATCATGTTCGAATTGGTTCCCTAATGCTTTAGCCAAGCATGTTCTTGTTTATGGTAATACGCATTTTTGTTTTGTGTACTTCAAGTGTGTTATAAGAACATCAGAGGTGGTGACCTTGTGAACTTCACTCTAGAAAACGAGTTGAAATGGATCGTCAGGTGTAGAGCCGATAGACCACCTGGACTTAATGATAAAGTACAGATTAAGCCAGTATTGAAAAAAAAGAAGATTATGTAGACCTAAACGTTGAGTTGAGATTTCAACTATTAGTTTTAGGGTGCTCATGGTATTTTTTCATGAACCATTAACATATATGTTCTTGTTTTGGCTCTGGCTTACTTATGTATACCTTTTAATTTTTTCCTCATCTTGTATCTTCTATGACCCATGGTGGTAGGCTTAATATGCAGGGTTTGGGATTATGTTTGTATTACGATTTTTTAAAATTATTTGTTATACTTAAACATTGTTAGTTTTTTATACTAATTCTTTAGTTTTATAGTAGTTTAGGTGTAGTGTTAGTGTTCCACCACATTTTAGTGCTTCTGTCATTTCCCCAGGCTAGTAACGGTGAATGAGTTCCACCTTTACTGTACTTGGACCGGTAGATTCACCGATAAAGTGCAGTGTATTTATGGTAAATAATTTTTAGTCATATGGGTAGATAGATGGATAGGTGCATGACCTAGAGGCGTAGCACCTAATATTAACTTAGTATATTATCCCGTTAGGTATCCTGTTGAAATGCGTAAGTTATGTTGTTCTTACTATCCTTTTGGACTCTGTTAGGTTAGCTTGTGAGTCCTGTTGTTTTAACATCATTTGCGTGCATGAACGCTTATCGTACCGTGTCTTGGATGACGTCAGATGCCCAGCTAGTGACGAGCGTTCTGGTGTGGAATACTTGGAGATGTAGCACTTTTAGTGCGAACATGTAGTTTTGTTTCTAAGTAGTTTGGGTTCCATCTATATATTGGAATTTTACAATTTTGGGACATTTTATTCATCTCTATGTGAGGTTTTATTGCACGATGTGGATTACTTGATTGACATCGTAACAGGTGAAATTTCTATGGGCATATGATCAGCGTTTGATCGCTTGTATAGGCTGTCATGAGTTTTAATTTTTGCCAGGTAAATGTGTTTTACTAACCGACCCGTTATCATTTTTACTGGTCGTGTGCTTGTAAGTTTTTGTACAAATAATGTATGTTCATTTATTTATGTGTATGATTGTTGAAGCTTTAGCTTTTCAGATGCTTTTAGAATGTATTCTAGTGTCATTAGTTACAGGTAGCCCACTATTGTTGTTATTGGTTAATGTTTGACCAATCTTGTGAGTGCTGAGGGTTTTTAAACTTGTATGTATCACTTGGTTAATGTAAAGTCTGAAGAAGCCTACGGGTGAAAGCGCTAACTACAATAAATTGCAACCATTTCTTTTACTTCGTTGACTGGATATTTTTTTGGATTAATTACTTTTTGTTACGAGTGGAATTGCCATCAGGGGACCACACTTGGTTTATATGACTGTTTTATTACTCATTACTTTGTCTTGTGTGGGACCCGTGCTCCGTTTGCTGTGTGTGGCGTACTTGATTTGTATTATTTTATATGCCCTGATAACTATCCCTTTTCAGTTTGTCTGTACTCTATCAATCTCTGATAGAAATAGCAGTTTCTAGTTTGCAGTCCCAAAGTCTTCTTGGCCTCATCCCATTCTGTTACCTCTCCCTCTCTAGGTATTTGCTCCCAATACCTTGGTTCCTTTGCCAGTTTTCTCCAGTAAATTCCAGCCCCCTCTTGCCTATTCCCTCTTATTCTCTCTCTCTCTCTGTCCCTAACTACAGTCATCCTTATCAGCAGACTCTCCTTTCTTCTTTCTTGTGTTGCTTTATTTCTTAGAATACTTTCTGCTACGTATGAATATATTATGAATGGCTCTTGTTATTCTCCTTAAGGGTCTGTATCCAAAATCCCACTCCCTCCTTATTTCTTGAATTTTCCCAGCTTCATCATCATCCCTTTCCTTGTATTGGGTAATCCAGGCATGTAGTTCAGTAGTTATATTTCTTATGCTTCTAATATTTATGGAGGCAAAAGTTAGATTACTGGGGTGGGGGGTTGACTTGTGGGGCTACAGCAGTGTGTGGAACAGAATAGCCGTGATGTTGGTTGTGATAGGTAGGGCCGCAATTAGGGTGAACATCTCCTCCTAGGTGGATTTTAGAATATTGGGGTATGTCTGATTCTTATTTTTAGGAGAGTATTTTTCCACTTAAATTTTTTGACCTGAAATGAAGTTAATCAGTCTATATTTGGATAAAGATGAAGGGTGTTATTAAACAGGTTTAGTGTGGAGTGTGGGGAGTTGAAGTATGGATAGGAGGTTGGGACAGAGTTGGAGAGATGCTGAGACCTATTATAGAGTCATGATAAGATGAGAGATGTCTCAGTAGGAGGAGAATAGATGATAAGCTGAGGAGTAGCATGATTAAGTAAAGGGATCTGTATTTTACTGATGGCAGGTATTGGCAAAGTGGGAATCAAGAAGGAAGTGAGAAGACGCAGGACTGTACTATATTCAGTGGTGTCAGAGTCTTAAAGCTGGTAGAACATGGGCAGGAAGGAATTACTTATTATGAAGGGAGATATTTAGGATATCCAGGTATCTTCTCTTATGTTTCGGAAATGTAAGAAGGAGAGGAGTATGACAGAATAAAGTATGAGGATGTACTTAATATAGAAGTATTGAGGGATAATTTGAGAAAGGTAGAAGTTGAAATATAGA
>NW_025054157.1:0-5000 GCF_019279795.1 Protopterus annectens
ATGATAAAAAATGTTACTGTTAGTTCAGAAGCTTTATGTAAAAAGGTAAGGGACCAATCAACTTTATTCTTGAACCAATCAACGGCATGCTATTTGTTAGTCAATGTTTAAAGCATTATCAAATGGTATATTTGGAGCATGCTATTTGATTAAATGTTGTTAGCTGCACTATGTCATATATGTTCTCTATTAGCTTACTGTGTGTCACTGAAGAGTACATTTATGGAAAAAACTGTTTTTTTTATCAATAAGACTTGTTTTATTTGGAGGCCAAGTATTCTGTAAAAGCAATAGTTGTTAGTTTTACACGCCCACCAGGCTTAGAAGTATACTATTGGCTTACTGCAAGTCACTGAGATTAATCATGGGAAACACATCAGCTTGTTTATTCACATTAGTTACTTGATTCTGAAGAGTCTACATACAGTAACCATTCTACTTTAATAAAGCAATCACATGTTTTCCTCTGGCCTTATACATGAAGATTAGCTTCAGAGTGAACACTGCACAATTCAGTTTGGCTAACTATAACAACTGGTGGGTCGCTGCTGGAGGGTTCACTCATAGATCCTAATTTCATTACTTTCATTCTTTTGAGGAACTGGTTTAAGTATGGCTAGAATTGATGTTAGCCCGGGTAGTATATTCACTACCTGCTCAAATGGAGAAGCCAGGCTATGATCAATTCTAAGTTGTATATGTTCAGTTCACTGCAAGAATCCCAAATACATTTAACAGTTTAATTGTAAAAATGACATCAACGTGACTAGTTCCATTGGTGTCAGCCACCAGTCTGATTTTACAAACTTAACTTACATCAGTTCTGATAAGATGACGACCAGAAGTGTGAACATTAAACATCACCCCACAGTCAGTGTCGACAATAATGGAACTTTTTATTCTTCTATTGCAGCAGACGCCCATAGCATCAATGTTCTCCCTAATGTTTACAGTAACTCTAACGGTTGGCTGCTTGTAAAATCAAATAGTCGACAACCACTCCCACTATGGTCGGCATTCACAGTCCCCAGAGGAATGCCTCTGTAAACCACATGAATGCGTAAGTGGAGCTGAACAGCTTTTACACGTCAATTCTTTAATTAACAGTACTTCCAATAGCCAGAACACTCGGTTTCACGAGTCAGCCTTGCGCAGCTCTGGCAACAACATGCAGAGTGCTGAACAGCTTCTGCACTTTAACTATGGACTTCAGAACTTGCGCATGTCCGATAATAACTTGCAGAGTGCTGAACAGCTTCTGCATGTTAACTACGGACCTCAAAACTTGTGCAGTGACAATTCAACATTTATTTTACAAAAAACCCCACAAAAGATGCTAGTGGGTGTGATTTAGAGCAAACAATCAGTGGTGTTTCATGGATAGGCACCTCACGAGGTTCTGATGACACTGGTTCGGTAGGGGGTGCCACAAACAGTTTACGGAGAACCATGAATTCCAGGTCGGCAGCTCAGGTCACAAGTTTAGCTGCTAGTCACATACAGAATACAGATTTAGCAGCAGGTTTCATCTCTAATTCATCTCTAATTCATCTCGCAATGTGCGTGTTGAGCCCCATAATAATTTAACACAGAAGATAGCGATTGCATCACAGAATTCCACAAATTCAAGGGAAAATGATGAACAAGAGGTGTTACATATATGTGGTGATATTACATTACCAATCAGTTCCACTGATAATAGTGTGATAAACATGATTAGTACATCCAATATCCAGATGCGTGACACTAATGATAATGCAGTTGTTCCTTATGCGAATGATATTCCCTTCTCTACAGCCAGCTATCGACAATGACAATATAGCATTCCCTCTTCTACAACCTGCCATCATCAGAGGGCTGCAAAGGAACATGATGTGCTGATATTAGACAGATCAGCAAGAAATACAGATCACACAGACCCCCAGAAGAATGTACAGTTCATTAACCATCATATAACACTTGCTAGCCAACCTATACCTCACATCCATCAGAAATCACATAGATGTGATTTGGCTTTGTCTACAAATTCTCCTGTACCATCTATGAATTTTGAAAGTGTTAACGCCAGGACTGTTTGTTCAGAGCTTTCTGAACATCCAAGACTCTCCCGTTCTGCCACAACAATCCACTCCTGTTCTTCAGCCAACAGCAGGCCACCCAAGGACACTAATCATTCCCAAGACTATAACACAACCCTTCAGCCTTCTCAAAGAGTCACTTTCTTCGATCATTATGATGTCTCTCTTCCATCTGTTCACAGTGTCAGTCAAGTGCATCACAACAGACTGATGAATTTACTACTCCACATACAGGTATTCAGCATGTTGATCATCCTATGTATCTGGACACACACAAGTAGAGTCCATTCAACACATTCAGACCAATAGCAACTCTTCAAATGACACACGGAATGTTTCTTTACAGAATGGTTTAAATTCATACTGTAATGAAGATAGTTTGCCACAACAAAATGAAATTTTATGTTTTTTGAATGAGCATGTTAATTTTAACCCTTTTTTATCCACAGATTCTCCCCCCTGTTTGTTTAGACAAGTTTCTCATCCACACAGACAAGCACAGTTAATCTCAGAATGCAAGCCCTTGGTTTTTAGATTAGAAAGATTACTGATGGTTTACAAAAGCATTGAGTTAGACAACTTATTTTTAGAGGCTTGCCTTTCTCTTTCTATAGTACCCAAAGGTTTACGTGTCTCCAGGTTCCCCAACAGAACAGTTGCCAACTCAAAGTTACACTTAGACCTATGTGACTTATACAATTCCACTGGGCTAAGGGCTCTCAAGATTATTCAAGAAGACAACACCAGTAAATTAAATGATTTAAAACCCAAGATTGTTTTGTTGAATAATACTATTCAACAACATCCTCAGTTTCATTTCATAAAACCTATTTATGATTCCATTTCTGCTAAGTTGTCAAGACACAGTGCCACCATTATAGCCAAAAAAAGAGACAAATTACAGAGAGATATCTCCCAATACAAGTCCAGCTCTGCATATCATATCTCAGACTTTTCATTTTAAGAAAACAATTCATCTTATTCAGCTAGTCACAGACCTTCCAATGGTTACAACTATCGTCAGTCTCACAGGTTCCCCAGGGAATCAGATTTTCCCAGTTTTCCACCTCCCCCCCCCATCCCCAGTTTTCCTCCAATTCTTAAACTTACCAACGTAGTTCTAGAAGAAATTTTTCTCCTCCACCTACTGCAAACTTTTCTTACAGACACAATATCCCACCCTCTTCTAACCTTTCTTACAGACACAATATATCCTCTCATTGTTTCCAGAAGACCCCCTTTTCCAATAGTTCTCATGTCTCCCCCTCTCATCCCCATCCACTCATCCACCATTCTGTTCCCTCTAGGTCCCCCTCTTTTCATGCCTCCTCTTCTAGACCGCCTTTTCCTGCTTCTTCTACTTCTGCCTCCAGCCAGGTTATTTCTAGACAAGGCAATTCCTTCCCTTCTTCCACCACTGAACCTTCTGGCCCTTCCCACGAAAGTCCTGGCCCCTCTCACAGAATATCAGTTCCTCCATCCAGTAGTTTACCAGATTTTCATGGTAGCAGAGTTGGTTCTATTTTTAATGACCACGATTTCCCCCCACTTCATTCCCCTCATTCGACTTTATTGTCTGTTGATCGGGACTCCTGTTCCAGCAATGACTTGTCCCTTCCCTTTGTGTCCTCCCCTATCCCCTCCACTTCTTATAATACACACAGTTCTTTTTTAGAGTCTCAGCACCCCCAAGCAGGGTTGTCCCACTCCCCTTTTCACAATTCTCACAACAGATTAAGAACAACTGCAACCACAAAGACAAACACCACACGAAAAAGAGGCTTAGGCAAAATAGGGTATCTTATCCCACCCAGGCATATTTTGACCAGGAGCAGCCACAAATAAGTAATTCTTCATTGACACTTCCATACGACAAACTCAACAAGGACACTGTATCTCAACCTTTGATGAATGGCTCCATCTCTACCATTTTCAACCTATCAGATAAAACATTATCTGAGGACCACATCAAAGTGTTACAAAAAGGTCATTCTTTTGTTCCAGCACAAAGAGCAAAATTACCTGATTTACTAATAGATTTACGATTATTTGCTAGGAAGTTAAACTTACAAGTGTTACTTGATGACAATGATTGTACAAGTTCTCATAGTGATTCTCAACCTTCTTTACCATCCTCTCAGCTAGATAATGTGCACAATATAACAGAAAATGTTTCCACCAATGTTTCCACTATTGTTCCTATTGTTAATCCCTCTGAAGTCTCTAATACAAGTTCTCAGGTGTGTTCTACAGTTAACAGGAACATTGATTGTACTATTTTACGTAAAAAGAGTTTATTCAACCCTCCTTTACACAATACCATTTCTGCCTTCACGAGAGTGTGTGAGAATGATATCAGACAATTGTTTAATTCAAAAAGCAGTAATAAGTGGTTTAACCTCACACACAATGAAAAACTAGCCTTAACAGATTTAGCTAATGACAACAACTTAAGGATCATGAAGGCAGATAAAGGCACAGGTGTGGTCCTTATGAACCAAAAAGATTACATAACTAAAATTGAAAGTACTTTACTAAATGATGACTTTTATCAGGAAGTGGCTATAGATTTTGTACGTGAAAGATTTACACTTATTGACAATGTACTCAATTCCTTAGTTAGAGATCACAGCATAACTTATGAAGATTTTTTGTTTATGCATACTCCCCACCCAAGTTTAGGGAAGCTTTTTGGAATCCCGAAAATTCATAAGGATGCACATGACCCTCCATTCCGGTTAATTATCTCCAATAATAGAACCAAGACGGAGAGAATTGCTAAATATATTGATCACATTCTGAACCCCATTGCACAAGCCAATCCTTTTTATATTAAAGATTCATGGGATTTTTTAAACAAACTACATAACTCTGGGTTTAATGGCCATAGTAAAGTTTTAGTTACTCTTGATGTGGTAGCCT
>NW_025054158.1:2500-5000 GCF_019279795.1 Protopterus annectens
ATTCTATGCTGTTTCTAGTTTTTTCCAGGAAGGTGTCCAGTTCTCTGTTGGACCCTGTCCACAGCAGGGACACGTCATCAATATAGCGCATATACAGCACTACCCGTTCAAACCCTTTAAGGTGTTTAAGCGTATCTGCTTCCCACGCACTGAGTACCAGGTTGGCGTAGGCTGGTGCCATCTTGGCACCCATAGCTACACCTTTGAGTTGCTGGTACAGGGTTTCATTGAAGCTAAAGAAGTTGTTCTCCAGTACTAGTTTCAAGAGGGTGCAGAGTGTATTCGCTCTGTTAGGATGCATATTCCTGTGTTTAGTCAGGTAATTGAACACTCGTTTGCATCCTTCATTATGTGGGATGCTAGGGTATAGTGCCACAACATCAAGGGTGACCAGTGTGACTTTTACTAGTGGGAAGGAGTTGTGAAACTCATGGATTCTGTTTAGGAATTCCCATGAGTCTTTTAGATAGAATTCTGCCGTTTGGGTGAAGGGGTTGAAGGAGTGGTCAAGTAGGGCAGAGATAAACTCTGTTTTTGTCCTTCTAGATGACACTATGTGTCTAAGGGGAGGTTTTTTTTGGTCTTTATGTATCTTGGGAATACCAAAAAGTATTCCCACTTCTGGGGAGTCCACTCTCATGAAGTCAAGTTTCTCTTCGGAAATGGCATTGCTGCAGGCAAGTTTGGCAAGGAAGTGTGGGCTATCTGCTGAGGTTTGGACATTTGCACAAGGCCTTTCTCCTTTGCTGAAGAATTGTTTCTGTAACTATTCTCATCCTTGAGAATCTCTTCCATTTTTAGGTTGTATGTCGTAATGTTCATGACTACGATCCCAGCCCCTTTGTCAGCACTCATCACAGTGAGCTTTTTGTTGGCTTTCAGTGACTGGAGTGCTTTTTTTCTCCTCTAAGCTGAGGTTGTGTTTGGTCCATTTGAGCTTGTGGTTGAGAGATGCCCTAAGTTCATTCTCACAGACTCTAGAGAACACGTGGATATTGTTACTGAGAGTGGGATTAAACGTGCTCTTTCTCTTGAGGACTGCTGGACCAGTTTCGCTTTCTTCCGAGCTGAGGGGGCTGCAGGTTCTAATGGGGGTGCTACTGCTATTGCCTCCCATGTCATAGGTATTAAGGGTAAGCACTTGTTGCCGAATAGGGCTGGTAGTGCTTTCAGGTGCTCCAGGGTTCACTTTCGTTGCAGTGGAGTGAGGAGTGCCCGGGGGTTCCTTGATACCAAGGCTATGGGCGGGAGGCGTAGGCATCCCAGAAATGGCCTCCAAATTAAGGTCACTGCTCGTATTGCTAAATAGGGATACGCTGCAAGCGTCATTTTCAGAATCAAAGTCCTGCCAGTTGTGGCTGTTATAGCCAGAAGGGTAAGCCTCCTGGACGAGAAGTCCATGGGGGAGTGCTATGTCGTTACATTCTGGGACGCTCGTGCTGGGATCACTGTGGCTAACCATATTTAGTTTGTTATCGAATATACTACTCTTGGTGTTGTTGGGAGGTCCACTGGCGGGTGAACAGTTTGCATGGAGCCTGTTTTTATTATGCGGCCAAAAATTAAAATTTGAGGTTTCACCGTGGCCTCCGTGGTTACGGGGGCAGGGGTAAATGCTGTGATTGCTGAACCTGGTAGGTGAGAGCAGACACATGAAAAGAGTTTGGTCGACTTCGCTCCCTACATCAATGACAGCTTTTGTTGGTAAGGAACAACACCCTGTAGGGTCTGTAACATCATTTTCTAAATTTTCATTAATAAATTTAACATCAACATTATCAACATTATCAACAATGTTCTGGTGAAAAACATCATTTTTTATAGAGCTTTTGGTGCTTTGTGTGTTCTTAGTACGTGCCGTGACTGGGCACTTGTTGAGGGCCAGTGGAATTCTAGCATTCGACAGAGGCTTTATTTTTGGTAGCATTTTGTCATCACAGGGCCACTGACCAACTTCGCCATAGAACAAGCCATCTCGGTATCACAGTGTGAACTCCCTTTGGCTCAAACATTGCTTCTGGCAAAAACATTTCCATTAGCATGCTTAGTACTATTGGTAGTTGCATTAGAATTGTAACACGTGGTGTACGCAGCTGCATCTGTAGTCGCGACTGCGTCACAAGCATGTGGAACATATTTTCTGGTGTCAGCAGCAGGAGTTATGGAGGTAGATACCGAACTGGCACCAGAAATTGCACTAGTAGCGGACATCAGCTCAGTGGCCGAAATCATGTCAACAGCGGAAAACAAATCAGTGTCCGAAATCATATCGGCAGCGGAAATCTCCTCGGCAGCGGAAAAGACACCACTGGCCGAAAACATATTGTTGGCAGAAAGCATATTATTAGCAGAAAACATATATATATATATATATATATATATATATATACATATATATATATATATATATATATATATATATATACATATATATATATATATATATATATATGTACACACACACATATATATACATATATATATACACACACATATATAT
>NW_025054159.1:0-8763 GCF_019279795.1 Protopterus annectens
GATTTTTTAAGGTGGGGGAAAATTTGGCCAACCCAAAATTTTTTGGGCCACGGGGGGGGTTTTTTCAGGCCCCCGGGACAACCCCCTGCCCCTGGGGCCTCAAGCATATGTTCATCATCACTGCTAGAGTCTGTGGGACACTAACATCAGATGGACCGCAGGAGGGTAATGCACCTACATCACCTGTGAGGGCAGACAAAGCTCTACATTACAATCAGACTCACACAGACAGACACAACAACACACACAGAAAACAAAATGCATGTGATTTGACAGAAGGCATGCAACATGCATGTGATACAGCAACCATGCACCCAGACAATAATAGTGAGTTATACATCCCGGGGTTGCACAAAACAGCACATGTGTCATAGCAGAACCCATGCATTTCACAAAATCATGGTAGTAAGCATGCATCCCTGTGTTACACCAGGGGACCAGAAAGGTTAACAGTAAAAGGGCATGTGTATATGACTTGACATTAACATGTAGTATGACATGTAACCCATGTGTGCATTGACATGCATGTTTAACACAATGGTGTCCTGTCACATATACAGGGGGGTAATGGTGTCACATTGCAGTGTTGTCGTCCCCTACAAAAATGACATTTAGCAGATGTGCATGATGATTGCAGGGTATTATGGGGATCTGTTTTTATACATAAATACAGACACAGTATAGCATGACTGGGGCATACACAATACATATATACTGTGGTTTGGACCACAGCTGAGGTGTATACATACTAAACCATGATGGGGAATGTGTGACACAGGTCCCCAAAAGGGCCCAAAGGATGACATGCACATCTGCAAACATTTTTTAGCTCCCTAACCATGTCACACATGCAGACTTGTCAATACACCATGTACATGACTTTTTTCCCACACACATGCACGATGACAGTGATGCCCAAAACAGAAAGGGAAATGTACTGTATCTGTGGCCTGTTTGGTTGTCTGTGTATGTATGTGGATGCTGACAGGTGACTGCTTTTGTTGTGACACAGTCAGATGTTCAACACATCTTATGTGGTTGAATGATTTTTTCCCAAGCTGTGCACAGGCCTGTAGGATGTCCAGTGTTCCACATCTGCAATATAACCATTCAACAAAGGCTATTTGGACCATGTGTAGCCAATGTAAAACGGGGTTTACACACAAAAAATCACATCTGTGTGTTGTACATGTTTTCCCATCCTCCATGGCCATGTGTGAACATGTTTTGGGAAATTGTGAGGGCCCTCTATCTAAAATGTCTGTGTTGTCCCATAATACCCCCATAGATGTCATATACCCACTGCCCAAAGGGTTATGCAGACAAAGGTTGTATGTTTGGTATGTGGGTATGTTTTATGGGATAGTGAAAAATTTTTCCCCCACACATGTCATGGACATGTCAGATGGCACATCACAAAAATCGGGGCATAATCCAAATGTGAATCCGGGGGCTCCCCATACTCCAGCTCACTGTGAAACTTTTTTTCCCACATGTGTTCTGTTCTGTATTGGGAACAACACCTCCAAGATGCACAGCTGTCCACACCCACAATGGAGTTTTGAGGTTTAAAATTTGTTTAGTTTGTATTGAATGGGTAGTTGTGATGGATTGCAGATAGTATTTTGTGAGGACCATACATTATTTTACATGTGTTAATCCACAGGGTAGATCGGGCATTAACATGCCTGATATTATAACTGTCTCACCTGCTTACCTGCACGGAACGCCAGAGGTACCTATGGGTGACACAGCAGTATGATCTTTTCCACACCTGTATGACAGTAGGATGCAAGGGCATGTTAACACATTTCCCAAACAACAGATATACTATGGAGTATGCACAGTGTGCATACACAGAGTAGCTTTATAGTAGGGCATTGTGTATACATGCCCATATGATGTTACATTCATATTGTACAGTGACACATGCAACTATATGGGAAAAATATTATATTCAGTGTGACTTACCAGGCAACTCCAGGCTTGGGGGTTGGGGACACCACCCCACAATGTCAGCTAAGACTTTTGGATGCTGTTTGGGTGTCCCCAGGTTCCAGTAGCTCCTGGACATGTACTGGGTTGGTGGACCACCTGTTGCATTGTTATTTCATTTGTTTCCAGGGCTTTCAGTGTCTGCACACCCGCGTATGTGAATGGCCACCCACATCATTAATCCTGCATGTTCCCGCCCCAGGTCATTTTCATCCTGTGGGACATGGTAAACAGGACATCATAGTTCTTGAAAGGATAAGGCCTCATCCTCCAAGTGTATATTTGGGAGCCTTGGTGTACCTGGCATAATGATGGAGACAGGTCACAGTATCTCAGAGACACAAGTTGCACATACATTTTATCACATTTATTACATATAAATAGTTGTCTTTTCAAATCTTTATGACACTGACACCATTGCTAACATGTGACAAATGGGGATTGGATGTTATCACCATATATGTGTGTCACCTGTTATTTTCCCTACTCCATGTGGATGCTGTCTTGATTGGGGATGTTTGTTTGCCTGTACTGGTGTTCAATCAGCACATGCCCGGATTTTCCACATTAAAGCTTATTTTGTGTATATGTCATATCACATTCCTTAACGGACATGACCTGTGACACTGCAGACTGCATGGCCCTGCATTTTTTTGCCAAAACATTTTCATGGCACTGTACAGCAGTTCAACATCCCCCATGTGGGCCTTTTTTGCCTGATACACATGGGACACGGGTGATGGTATTTGCAGGATGGTTTTCAACATAGCGTACCCAAGGTCATCTAGTAGTCTGTATGCCCTGGGCCATGTATTCCCAGGATGGGTTTACTGAGACAGACATGTTTTGAGGGGGTTCCATAACTGATCCACAGGGTTTAAAGAAAATCTACCATGGGGCATCACATCATGTCTGACTGAGGTGAAATTCAGCTTTTCTGGACATTTCATAATGGCAGGGGTATGTTGTGTTCACAAGGAACTGTCCAGCATGGGCATCCTTGTACTAAAAAGGATGTCCATGAAAGTATTGAGTCAGGATTAATGTTTATGTCCAACATAAAGTTTTACATGTCTTTTGCAGGGGAGGCATCATGTCCCTAGTAGATGGGTTTTGAGGTCCCTAAACCCAATTAAAAGGGGATATGTGATCCAAAGGATTGAGGATGAGTATGGTAACATGATTCATATTCATGGATGGCACCCCGTCATGACATTTCCCTTTTACTACCCCCGGTTACATATAGCTCAGGGAGTGTAAACTGCACAGCAGCATCCCTACACACAGTGTCCATTATGCTGGACCGGCTGCCTAGGTGGTAGTTCATGGGTACAGGGTTATTAACCTAGCGGTGACAATGCGATATGCAGCTGTCAGATTGTGCACATATGTCACACCTCACCCACAAAGCCCCTTCTGTATGTTGTCCACAACACTGAGTCAGTTTTGCTCCTAGGTCATAGCCATTCGCATACTTATAGGCAGATGCCTCCCATTTGTCTGTGTGGTATGGGCTACAATGAGGGGGTGTACATTTAATTAACCCTGTTTTACTGTAGCTGGCACTGGTGTGATATGCACCTATTAATCAGACACCATCTGTAGTGTTGGTTCTGTCAACAGTCCACTGGCAGAACACTCCTGTGACATATGAATGTACATCTAATATACTAAATTTAGGTGGAACACAGTATGGGTGATTATGTCCTATGACCTGTCACAGGTATGATATGCGGTGTGAAATCATCCATACTGTCATCTCCATCTGTACTGTTAACAACATATACGTTGATTAAGGTTCATAGCCTTTCAGACCAGACTCAGCAGTTTAGTAGTGTAGTGCCTCCCATTATGAGTGGTGTCTCCACTTTGTGGGCTTTCAGATAACTGCTGTGCACCATTTAGTGTTTTCACAGACCATGAAGCTATGTTTTACATGATGTGTATGTGTACAGCAAACTGTTTTGCCATATGTCTATGATACAACCAGGGATGTGGACAGGTCCCATGCAGCCTGAGTGCACCTTGTACCATCATAGTTATGGTTACAGGGCCTCTGTAGTGTACATGGATGGATCTACTTCTATTCGCTGACAGCCCATTTCACTGAAACCCATTTGGTTGACAGCTCATTTAATTGACAAAAGTATTCAAGGCAAAAACCTGTTTTACCCTCCCCACTGTTGTGCCACCGGAGCTGCATAGTGGAAGTACAGCCCCCACATTGGGGGTGTAAGTGTTCCCCCACCCAGAATGTTTGTCGGCGAAATGAGCCGTCACCAAACAATTTCATGTCGCTGTCAGCTTAATAGCAGACCCACATGGATATATGATTGTGTACCTGCCGTGGGACAGTGTGTTTATGTTATCTACCTTTATTTGTATGCTTATTCATGCTCACAGCACTACATCATCATCATCATCTTTCTCGGCTGTTCCTGTTAGGGTTTACAGCCGCATCATCTCTTTTCCATTTCTTCCTATCCTCTGCATCTAGTTTCTGTCATACCAACCACCTTGCATGCCCTCTCACCACATCCATAAACTTTATCTTAGGCCTTCCTTCTTTTTCCTCTTTACTCGGTGCAGCCCGTCTTTAGCATAGACGCTGCCCGCTTGATTCTCAGTTAGACCGCTTTCTGTATACATGCGCATCGGGCGTTTGAAGGTTGTGCGCGGTCTGCAAGCCAGCACGAAAATCTACTGTTACCTATTAGCTACGGATCAGAGTTCCGCTGTGGCGTACCCTAACCGGGAAAAAAGCCGAAGACAGCCAAACAACAACCCAGCATCCCTCCTCAGCACATGTCCAAACTAACGCATCTCGCTTCTCTCTTTGCTTTTATTCCAACCGTCCAACCTGAGCTGACCTTCAGTGTCGGGATTCCTAACTTGTTCTTCTTCCTAGTCACACTGAGCGCAAATCTTAACATCTTTAACTCTGCCACATCCAGCGCCCTGGACTCCTGCCTTTTGTCAATGCCAACGCCTCCAACCCATATAAACATATTGGTCTCACTACCCTCTTGTAGACCTTCCCTTTTACTCTACTGAAAATGCCAGTCTGTCACAAACGCCCCTGACACTCTTCTTCACCCATTCCACCTTTTGCCTGTACTTCCTCTTATTCACCTCTTCCACACCTCACCAATGTAAGCACTTCATGAGCTACTAATTACTATAGCACCTCAATCCTCCTCATTACCTACAGGTAAACACTGTTTGTACTTACATTTCCCCGCTGCTTTAGAGTAAAAACAGGCTCTTGTACACACTTTCCTCACTTATCTAGTGTGGGAAGAAGTTATATATATTCAGGCATGTCCAAGTGTCAATTCCAGTGTTCTTGCCTGTCTATATGATAAATATGGGCACGAGTAATATAGAATTGTCTTGTGTACACAGTCAATACTCCCTCCTAACATACAGCACTACAACCTGTGGGAGAGAGCAATGTCTAGCCATGCTGGAGGTAAAGCCTCTCTCCAACCCACTGAACCTGACAATCATGTGGGATAAAAGCAAACGCTGCACCACAACCATCTCCATCACATATAGTCTCACTAGCTCTCCAACACCACAGGCCACATGTAAGACAACAACATTTTGCAATGCCTCTCAATACTACTCTGTCTAGGCAACAGTGAGAACTCCAAAGCAGAAATGCAGGCAGCCCCATCCCCCAACACAACACCAATTACTTTTGTATAGCCCACAGACTCAGTGTGTGTGCCCATCAACCACAGCCAACAGGGCAAAATAACGCATTCCAACACACTAGTCATAGGCTTACTCTATAGGGTGGTCACACTGATGTCCCACTCACCAGCCTACACAAGGAGATAGTTACTATCAGCTGCCTGTCAGGTACAGGATCTGGCAACATAACCTATGCACTCAGGTCACTCCCTCAACAGGTACACAGACTGTGTCATTCTCCATGTTAGTGTGAATGCCCTGAGATGTACCCTTCCTGACTAAATGTAAAGAGACATGGAATAGCTCCCATCTGTAACCCAGGCAGTCACTTAGGCCAGAGAGTAGTATTTCTGCCATCGCCCAGACTGATAACGCAGTACAAGGACAAAATGATTTACTTCAACAATTGGCTATACTTGGTAAATATTCCGGTCATTCCAAGGGTATCCAGTATCTACTGTTTTGAATGAAATGGTCGACAGAACACAATGCTTTGGCACACATGGCCTGCACCTGTCGGCCCTGGGATTCCGGATAATGGCTGCTCTTGTTAAAGCTCCTATAGTGCCTGTTTTAGGCATGGTTCAAATAACACATTCATCACCATGGAACAAAGGGCAAAACCTTAGGGTATGCTTACTCGATGCTTGACGCCTTCATCTGAAACGACTCACCCTAGGGAAAAGTACCTTTGTAATTGACCACTTGATATCTGTGCAGTGACTGGGACCTGCTTCTAGGCTCCTGAGAGCCCTGCACTACCAGGTTATTAATACTCATACTACACCTTTCAGTCATGTAACCATGACCGAACATCCACGCGTGAGGTGTGTTCCATATTTCCTATGATATCCACACTCCAGGCTAGTTGCTTAGCACAATGCATCAGAGGTTATCCGCGCAACTAACTCTGGCCATAACTGCTATACAAATTGTAGCTTGCTACATCCCCCACCATACCCCCACGGTTAACGGTCCTCACTCTTGGTGTGTACTGGAAAGTAGGGTCTTCAAACAGACATTACTGATGTGCTAATTTACACTACCCCACCATTAACTGGGATACCTACTCATGCACCAACACATTAGGCCAACACTCCCTGGGATTCATATAACCTCCAGTCACCTGGATCAACCTATCCACACCATCACCAGGGGTAACAATATCCTAGACTCATTGCTACTAACATGTGTGACTGGTGTTCCACACCTAGGGGTTATCTCCTCATTGGTCAGATTCGAACGCACGCTAATCATCCTTGCTATCCACATCCCGCACCACATCCTTTACGGAAACACAGTACAATATTTTACAGCCAGCTTCAGGCTCTTGGCGACAGCAGGTAGTAAACGTCATGACACCTGTGCAGATGGGCAATACAGCTACAACCGCTGAATCATACACAACTCCACTTAATTAGCACTTATAATTTCATGGATCATGTTAATAGAACTATGATAGTACCTACCAGATAACAGAGGCCACTTGGTGGTCCACTGCCATGACATAATGTACAACAGAAGGAGGAGACTTTGCAAAGTAGAGTAATAATCCGCTGAGTGGAGGAGTTCCTGGTCAGCCTCAGTAAGAATCTGAGATCCCTTTATCACATCCTCCAAAGCTAGCTACGAAACATTACCACCTAATTAATTCCAAGGGACTACCACAAAGCGCTCTAGAGGTATGTCACTACTCGATGCATACTCCACATCTGTTCTGACATACAGCAAGGCAATTAACATTGTAGAAAATGATTGATATTGGCAACATCATGGCAGATGGGTTCAAAAGCACCCTTACACTCTCTCACACCCTAAAGGGCTACCCATATCTATACAGGAACTATGCAGAGTCCCCATCACAACTACACAGTTCAAAGCTGCACTCTCAAAGCCAGGAACACAGCACCATGTGATCAGACAACATCCTAGGCTGCATTTCCATGAACTCAGAACTTAACTGGCTCCCACTTGGGCACCATATCTAATAATAACCTTGCACCAGGCATTGTGGCTCCCTGAATGGTGCACACAGCATCAGGAAGTTATCACACTCCACAAAAGGTGGCTTCACAACGACCATTGAAATCCATTGCCCTATATGCCTGACTAGACTGTTCTGCAAGGCTATGGAGCACATCATCATGGATCCCATTCCACAGAGACCCTGATCCCACACACAGCTTGGATTTGTTACAGCCAGACCATGCCTCCTAAACCTGGTGGAGTCCTTTAAGAGACAGTTACCAAGGCAGTAAATGAGGGTAAGAGTCCACACAGCCTACCTTGACCTCCCCAAAGGCTTCTCTCAAATCAATTGCCTCATCTCTAGTATTGTCACAACATACACATCCACACCTGCACATTAACCCCCACGCCATGAGATGTTATGCAGTGGCACACACATGAGTAGCATACCCTAGGTCCCACTAAATCAGCAAGCTAGCAATTGGTGTCCCCCAGGGCTCGGGTCATAGGCCCTCATGCTGCATGTTTCTGAGGTACAGGCTAGCACAGAGGACTGCCCGAAAAAGGTTTACAGATCGCACTGCAAACTAGCCATGATTGATTCCCAGTTGATACAGACACCTCCATAAGGGTACTGACTCCGATACCCAAGTCAATAACACGTCATCAAGCTGCATGCCACAAGGTGCATAGACATCCCCTTTGCATTACAACAATTACCCACGGACTATCACATAGGTGGAAGTCCCCTACATACATAAGATGTAATAAGGGATCTTAGAACCCAAGTAGATAGCATTCACTCCTTTGATAACCATATTGGCAAGGTGGTGTGGATATCCTTCTACATGGCCCCCCTAATCTCTAATGGGTTTGTAACCAGAACAAAGGCAGCCATTGTGCCTCTCTACTCATGACTTATGAAACACATTAAAGAGTACAACACCCCATTTGGGATGTACCTTACAGACAACACAGCGCTTGAAATACCACAACATTACACACCAAGAGAATACTGACCTCCAAGGATGATATGCAGCCCAACTACAGAAACACCAGCTGTATCTTCCAACAATAGGTATGCTGATACAAGCCCTGCCA
>NW_025054160.1:0-7500 GCF_019279795.1 Protopterus annectens
GGGAGGTTTGGGGGCTAAGAAAAACAGTTCCTACTGGGGCCCGGTTTGGAAAAAAGGGGAAATGGTTTGGGGGGGCTTTACAATTTTCCCCCTTGGAATAGATATCTCTCCTTTTGGGGAAGAAGTTTGCACTGAACCTGTCAGCCAGTATGTTGGCAATGTGTGTAGGTTCAGTAATTTTCACATCATTTTGAACTAATTCTGAGCATATCTGGGAGTTTCCTCCTAGGTTTCTAACATAGCTAAAGAAGGCCTTATGATTCTCTTTAGAGTCCTTGGCGTTTTTTCTCTCAAAATTTGCCTTGGATGATTTTATGAGAGCTCTTAGTTTTTTACTTATAATGATCAAAGGTGTCTTACCTTTCAAGGATTTTGCTCTATCTTGTAGTAGCTTCCTCCTTTTGTTGTAGAGCTTGTTTATGGCTGGGGTCCACCAGACTGGACGCTTGCCTTTGGTACAGAGAGTCTTAGTTTTGTTTGGGATTGCCTGATCCATGCAGTCCTGTAGGTGCTGGTAGAAGGCATTTGTAAGTGATTCAGCGGTTTGAGTAATGTTTACCACTGGCTCAGGGGCCTTAAAGGAGACCACACTAGTTTTTAGAAGTGTGAAATCATTTTGAGAAGTTTTTCACTGTGGTCTTTTTGTTTCAGGTGGGGCAGGATGAGACTCCAGCGAGATTAGTTTATGATCTGATCTCACCAGTGAGGGGTATACTTCCGTAAGTTGAACATTTTGATCCATGTTCGTGATGATGAGATCAAGTATGCTTTCTCCTCTTGTGGGGATGGTGACAGTTGTTCCATGGCATTTGAGTTTATGAACTCCAGGAATCTTTAAGCTAGAGTGTTCGGGCTTGAGTAGTGTCTCCAGTCTATATTAGGTAGTTAGTCACCTAGTATGATGGTGTTTGAGACATGGTCCCTCCAATGTTTTCAGGAAGGGCCATGTGAGGTTCCTGAGTTTGAGAGGGTGGCCTGTAACATGCTACAAATTGCAGAGCAGTCTTGTTTATGGTTAATTGCACCTGGATGGTCTCCGATGATCATATGCTACACCAACCTTGGAGGTGTGGGTGTCCTTATGAATATGGACACCCTCCTTTCTTGGTGTTGTCCGGATAGGTTCACATTTTAGGCTATCTTGCCCATGGGCATTTATAAGCCTAGCTCTATAGTTATTTGTATTTCTCACAATCTCCCTTTAGTTTGAATAAAACTATGCCTATTATTTTTGCTGTGCCTCTGTCAAGCAGTGACACTGAAGTAATCCCTGGGGTATATCTGTGATCTCCCTTCCATTGGTCAAGATTCTTCTTGAACATGGCCAGCGTAGGTGCTCTGGCTCTCACATGTACCGGGATTTTGTTCCCACAGCATAGGGAGTCTCTGGGTGATGAATTGTCCCTCCAGCACGCATTCTATTAATAACCGTGGTCAAAGTTTCTGGGTCTCCCCAGCCTCTTTGTGGTTCTGAGGGATCTAGATTTTTGAGGTGAAGCATTATTCATCAAATCTTGGCTTGGACTATGGCCTTATGCTGTCAGTGCACAGGTCAAATTTCTGAGTTAAAGCTGCATGAGACTGAATAGGAGCTGGAGTTCCTTCTAAATGGCCAGGTGTATAAGACATATTTTTGAGACCCTTTTGGTCCTTCCTTTGGTGAGGAACTTCTTGGGGCTTCTTTTCCAGCTGCTGCAGGTGTCGGGTCAATAGATAATTCCTAAACGGGGCATTGTACTCAAATCATATAGGTCTAATGAGTGATGAGTACAGGGGACGAATGACTTCCCCTTGATCTAGGGATGTGAATCCCTCTCATGATCAGGTGGGCAAATGTAGAAGGTTTTCCTAACTACTTCTTTAAGGCAACAACATGAGTGTCAAACCGAAGGCTACTGTCAACCTTGGGTCCCCAGATCCCCGATGACTCTTTCTGTGCTCAGTGGATTGCCACCATGGTGGTAGCTAGGGTAACTCCTGTTTTTCCCATGGAAGGGTATGACTATGCATTTTCATGCATTTAACTTTATAGGCCATGGCTCTTGGCACCATGTTATCCGCTTCTGTGAGGCTCCTTTCTGAAGCGATATCCATGTCAGCTTGTAAGATGTTTAATTATGGCACCTAGTTTGCAATCATCTGCAAACTTTGTCAGCCATAACCCTCCTGCATTTGTTTTTCTTGTACTTCAGGAAAAAGTAGATGAACAAGAGTGGACCTCAGGACTGATTCACCATGGGACACCACACTTGTGACAGGCTTTGAGTCTGGACATGGCTCCAGCAACTCTGACCCTGTGGGTTCTGGTCACTTAGCCAGTTTGCCTAACCCATCTTGTGATGTATGGGTTTACATTCAAGCTGGGATGAGTTTTTCGGATGATACCTGAGTGGGTATTGTGTCGGAGGCCTTTGCCAGGTCAAGGTAGGGCTGTATGGACTGCCTTTCCCTTTATCAATGGCCTCCTGGTGACTGTCTCAAAAGTCAACCAAGCTTAAAAAGGCATGATCTACCTTTGACAAAGTTTCAAACTGGGCTGGATCCAAAGCCTGCAAGTCTCTATGTCTTTATTTAATGAGTTCCATTAATGATCCTCTCCATGGCTTTTGCAGATAAGGCTTGTCAAGCTTAATGTGACGTGGTAATTTCCAGGGTCGGAGGCAACCAGCCTTGGTGGAAGTGGGACCACAGTCACCGCGGGCGCCCACCCTTGGGCAATGTATCCTGAGGTGAGGCTAAGATTAAACAGCTGTCCTAACTGCGGGTTTAATTCCTCTCATTGAGTCTGTGGGATAATAATAGCCAGGGACACCCATCCGTCCCATGGGATGTTGTGTTTTTTGCCTTGGAGAGAGCAGTTCTCACCTGGGCATGGAGATGTTTGGGGGCTACAATCCTCCTATAGATATCTCCCTTTGGGGGAGGGGGAGAAGTTTGCACTGAACCAAAGTCAGCCAGCATAAGTTGGGTAACGTGTGTAGGGTTCAGCAATCTTCTACATCATTTTGAAACTACAATTCTGAGCATATCTGGGAGTTTCTTCCTAGGCTTTCTAACATAGCCAAAAGCTAGAAGGCCTTTATGATTGTCTCTTGAGTCCTTGGCTTAATCTTTTCTCTCAAAAATTTGGCCCTTGGATGATTTTAATATGAGAGCTCTCAGTTTCCTTTTTACTTATAATGATCAAAGGTGTCTTACCTTCTCAAGGATTTTGCCTCTATCTTGTAGTAGCTTCCTCCTTCTGTTGTAGAGCTCGTTTATGGCTGGGGTCCCACCAGACTTGGACAGCTTTGCCTTTGGTACAAAGAGTCTTAGTTTTGTTTGGGATTGCCTCCATCCATGCAGTCCCTGTAGGTGCTGGTAGAAGGTGCATTTGGTAAGTGATTCAGCGTGTTTGAGTAATGCTTCTACCACTGGGCTCAGGGGCCTTTTAAAAGCTAGACTCACACTTAGTTTCATAGAAGTGTGAAGCTCTAAGCTTTTGAGAAGTTTCTTTTCAACTGTGGTCTTTTCTTTATTTCAGGTGTGGGGGCGGGATGGGGAGTGACCTCCAGCCACAGATTAGTTTATGATCTGATCTCTACCCAGTGAGGGGTATACTCCGGTGTTGAAGCATACTGTGATCTCAAGGTTCGTGATGTGATGAGACTGGGCATGTTTTCTCCTCTTGTGGGGATGGTGACTAGTTGTTCCATGGCATTTGGAGTTTATGAACCCAGGAACCTTTGGGCCAGAGTGTTTGGGCTTGAGTAGTGTTCCCAGTCTATATTAGGGTAGTTGAAGTCTACCTAGTATGATGGTGTTTGGAGACACATTTATCCCTCCACAAGCTCTTCAGGAAGGCCATGGAGGTCTCCTGAGTTTGGAGAGGGGTGGGCCTGTAACATGCTACAAATTGCAGAGCAGTCTTGCCTATGGTTAATTGCACCCCGGGATGGCCTCCGATGAACATCGCTGCTAGACCAACCTGAGGTGTGGGTGTCTCTTATGAATATGGACACCCTCCTTCTCTTTGGTGTTGTCCGGATTTTGGGGGCTGGAACGCGATGATATGAGGTGAAACCTGATAGTGCTGGGGTGCCATTTCGTGGAGCCTTGAACTGTGCTTCTGGGTCACAGCACAGACATCGGGATGTTCTCCAGAGCACTGAGAGAAGGGCCTCGAGGAGTGCATCTTGAGACTGAGACTTGGCACTGAGCAGCATTACCCTTAGTTTTTTTCCTTTTTGTGTTCTAGGGTGGTAGGCTTAGAATTTGAGCCTTGCCTAAAAGCAAGCACTATGGGGTGGCAGAGCCTTTGCCATCATCTGAGTTCAGGGTGACAGGTGCAAGCCATCCCCGGCGAAGCAGCATGGTTTGTCCAGCATGTCATCCCAGGCAGACAGACATTGGATCCCCTTGAATGACACCAGAAATTAAGCCACTATTAAAGCTGATCATCTTATCACTGTATTGTGGCATCATTCTAGGTGAAGGTAGGATACTGCCTGCTGGGTCAGGGTCATACCTGCCTGGGCTACATAATCAGAGAGAACTCCCTTAATGTCTCTTCATGTAGTCCAAGGAGGTACATCTCTAGGTCGTTGACACAGCGTGGACAATGACTGAGTCATACTTGTACCTGCTGTTGAGAGACCTGAGTGCTTGCATTTATGGCGGATTCTGAGCCTCGGCTGCAGGCAGCTTACTGTGACCTCTCCTACTCAGTCTGGTGAGCTGGGCCAGTGTGTCTGACTATGGAGTCACCTATGACAAGTATGTTTGGTGTTGTATTTACCTTAAGGCAGTGACTGCTTGCACACTGATTTTGTTGTTTATGTAGCCGTTTGTGTGTGGTGTATTGAGCTTGCAGTTGCTTGGTGTCTGCTTTGGAGGCCTCTGCTGTTGCATATTTTACTCAGAGCCCGAAAGCATGTCTTAATGTGTTTATGTGTTTGATTCAGTGGTGTGGTTGAGTTATGTGAGACTGGTATTGTGGTGTAGGTAGTTGCCTTCTCCTCCTGCCTGGTCTTCTGCTGTCCTGGAGTTGGTGAGAGCTCAGCCTCCAGTCTGGCTAAATAGCTGCATCTCTCACAAGTGCTAGTGTTACGGGAGGGAGGAGAGGCTGTCCGCAGTACATGAGGCAATTGTAACATTGTCTCCAGACCCCAGATTCACCAACTGGGCAGGAGGACGCCAGCATCTGACCCTCACATGCTAGAAAGAATTTGAGTTGGTATGAGACAGAAAGTGAGCATGAGCAGGAAGTGGCACTCCTGAGGGTTTTGCAAGTGAGAGATTTGTATATAGAGTGCTTGACCAGTAAAGAGAATGCTTTGCAAGACAAGGATAAGGCTTATAAGATGAAGTGCTGAGCTTTTTGAGAAGAAAAGCTATTTGGAACAAGTGCTGCACTTTTTTTAATGAAGGTGTAAACTGCTTAGTTCCTAACAGAGCAGTTCTAAGGAAAATTCGAAGAAATAGACACTCTGGCTTCGGTGAAAGAGTTTAACCTTGTTTAACCGGGCGCTTGCTCGATGCTGCTCTAGTGGCAACTCCTCATTAAATCACAAGCTTAAAGCACGCAGCGGCTTGATAGCAGGCTGGAAAGAAGCAGGAATAGACCCAAAACGACACAAAACTACAAGTCAGTAACCACCTCTACGGGGCAGGGAAGCTGCTCAATGTTATTCACTGCCACTGATCAACAGAG
Source organism: Protopterus annectens (assembly GCF_019279795.1). Lineage (NCBI taxonomy): Eukaryota > Metazoa > Chordata > Ceratodontiformes > Protopteridae > Protopterus > Protopterus annectens. The sequence goes on from NW_025054160.1 coordinate 5,693, forward strand.
AGACCCTCCTCAGCCCAAGCAAAATGGCCTCACAGAAACTTTCAAACAGTTCAGAACAGCAAGCCTGTAACTGAACTTTTTTAACTCTCAGAAAAGTGGAAAAAGCAAGATTTTTTTTTTTTTGTTTTGTTTTTTACAGAGATAGCAGAGTCTCATAAGTAATATCAAGTTATAATAGTACAGTAAAATGACCCCACACAAGAGTGCTAGGTCGTATGACAGAAAATATGCAAGTTTTAAGAAAAAACGCATTTAAAATTAAGGTGCAACAGGAAATTCAGCAAACAGCTTTGGTTGTGCCTCTAAATACAGCTACTAATACAGAAATCGTTTAACAAGCCAGAAAATGCCTGCTTGTGGGCAGCTATGCAGAAAATCCAGCAAATAAACAGAGAAAAATACTTGAAATCTCAAAGTGGCTCCCTCTTCTCTCAGCCTCTTGGAGGGTGCTCACCAACAGCCAACAAGCCTGAAAAGATGCCCAAACCACGAGGCAACTAGGTTTTAAGAGAGGAAGAAAGAGTTTGAAATTTTAATCGCTATGGCCAATAAAACTACAGTTTCAAGTCAGTAACTACCTCTCACGGGGCAGGGAAGGTTTCAATGTTATTCACTGCCACTGATCAACAGAGAGACCTCCTTCAGCCCAAGCAAAAATGGCCTCACAGAAACTTTCAAACAGTTTAGGAACAGCAAGCCTGTAACTGAACTTTTAACTCCTCAGAAAAGTGGGAAAAAGATTTTTTTGTTTGTTTTTACAGAGATAGCAGAGGTTCACAAGTAATATCAAGTTATAACAGTGCAGTAAATGACCCCACTACCAAGAGTGCTAGGCTCAAGTACAGAAAATATGCAAGTTTTAAGAAAAAACGATTGTTCTGGCAAACTACAGCTACTAATACAGAAATCAAGTTTAACAAGCCAGAAAAATGCCTGCTTAGGCAGCTATGCAGAAAAACTTTAGCACAAATAGAAAGCAATACTTAAAATCCTCAAAAGTGGCTCCTTCTTTCTCTCAGTGTTTTTTCCTTGGAGGGTGCTTCACCAACAGCCAACAAGCTCAGTGTGTATATATATATATATATATATATATATATATATATATATATATACATGTATATATATATATATATATATATACTGTATATAAATAGATATCTATATGGGTCCCAAACAGGTGATCGAAGCCTTTAAACTCAAATTTATATGGTTGGGACCATATGATTGAGTTTTTGACAACTCAAAGTTTTGAATGGAGATCGGTACAGCATGGATAGGAATTTTACCATTTGCCTCACTGCAGTGTGATCTCGGAGTCTCGAGTTGGAGTAAAATATAATTCTAGAGGCGTAGGGGGGATCCCACCCCCGCAAAAAGTTAAAAAAAAATGTTTTGAGTCTTCGGAAACTCGATCATACGGCCTTGACCTTAGGAATTTCGAGTTTTTGAAAAGTCAATCATCTGACATAGACCCATATATACATATATATATATGTATATATATATATATATATATATATATATATATATATATATATATATATATGTGTATATATATATCTTCTTTTTTTGGCTGCTCCCATTAGGGTTCGCCACAGCAGATCAACTGTTTCCATTTCTTACTGTCCTCTGCATCTTGCTCTGTCACTCCAACCACCTTCAAGTCCTCTCTCACCACATCCATAAACTTTATCTTGTGGGCCTCCTCTTTCCTGTTACCTGGCAGCTTCCATCCTTAGCATCTTTTTTTCCCAACATACTCTGCATCCCTCCTCAGCACATGTCCAAAACCAACGCATCTGCCTCTC
>NW_025054161.1:0-9206 GCF_019279795.1 Protopterus annectens
TTGAGGCCATGGCTCTGACACCAGGCATCTGTCTCAGTGAGGCCCTTCTGTAGGATGTCCACATCATTTGGGGACTTTACTATGGCTCTAGTTTTGCAGTCATCCTGCGAACTTTGTTAATACATGAGCCTTCTGTGTTTGGTATCTACTTCTCCTGAAGTACACGGGCTAACAGGAGAGGTCCCAGGGCGGAACCCTGGAATTTACTCCCACTTGTCACTGCTTTGAGGTCAGATTTGGAGTCAGCAACTTTACAGTGTGGGTTCTGTCAGTGAAGCGGATTAGCCAACCCATCTTGTGATGTAGGGATTTATACCTGGTTTGAGAGTGAGAGTTTAGCTATAATTCCCAGAATGGGGATGGTGTTTAGAAAGCCTTGGCGAGTCAAGATAGGCTGTGAACCACCTTACCCTCATCCACAGTTTAGTGACTGCCTCAAGAAGTCGATCGGGTTCAGGAGGCATGATCTACTATTTCACAAGCCGAACTGGGTGGGATCCAGGGTTTTGGAGGTTCCTGCCAATGTCTTTAGGAGTTCCATGATGATACGTTCCATGGCCTTGCATACCAGGCTCATCAGGCTAATAGTTCAATAGGTTGATAGTTCCCAGGATCAGTGGTGGCTCCCCCTTTGTGGAGTGGGATAACTGTTGCTGTGCGCCATTCAGTGGGCACAAAGCCTGATGCAAGGCTATTATTGAACATGGTGCTTAAGTAGAGAACCAGTTTGTTCTGAAGTTCATGTAAAATGCAGCTACTGGGATGTTGTCCGGTCCCATGGATGCTATGTTTGCACCTAGTTAGAGAGTGCAGCTTTACCATAGTTGTGATTACAGAGACTCTGCATTCTTCATAATATGGAGCCTTGGGCCCTTTAGGGGTAAGGAGTAAAGTTAGCACTGAACCTATCTGCCAGGATGGCGTATCAGCTGGTTCTGTAATTTTCGTGCCTTTGTGCCAACTCAGAGCAGATCTAGGTGTTGCCATCTAGATTCTTATTTAGCTATAGAATGCTTTGTGGATTTGTCCTTGGATTTAGTGGCAATTTGTTTCATAGCTAGCTTTCTATGTGCTTGTTCTGAACCTAAAGAATTTGTAGACAGGATAGACAGTCAGCTATGTTGTTCTTATTCACGAGGTGAGTACTTAGCAGAAAACTCAAGCAGATTCTTAAATTGAGTAATATTAACTGCCTGTATTGATAGTATCCTACAAGATGGGGACCTTGTGCTGGGACTTTTGCACAACAGCTTGATTGCCGAACGGAACACAGTATTTTTATCCTTAGGTCTGCTTGCCAGACAAACATTTTCATCAGCAGGTAGGATCTTTAAAAAATGTAGGGTCTTAAACTGCCTCAGGGTATAAGATTGCCATTCAACAAAGAACCATCTGCCTCAAAAATAGCCACCCATCACTTTGCCTACTGCCACATCTGTGAAAAGCTGGGTTTCTTCACACTCCCTACAATTTACTGGCTATAACACAACCTTTGAATTTAATTGGTCCAAAATGGAGTCCATAGCCTCCAAATCCTCCTCCACTCCCCTTCAGGGTACAAACTCTGTTTTACCCCAGACTCCAACAGGTTAGCTAAGGACCTTGTGAATGCTCTTACTAGTTGGACAGCTTTACATGCAAAACTTTTTGAAAGCCCTAATAGTGACTTAGCACTGCCTGTCTTACACTTTGAGATTTGCCCTACTCAATGTCTGTCTCTAGACTGTCTATATACTTATACACACATGCACATATTATATAAAATACCCTTATTTAACAATGTCTTTTATAATAAACTCCAAAGATACCAAAGAGCAACAGCAATGGTACACCCACAAGGTCCAAACCCTCAAAACAGACAATCCTTCCATATGCTTATGTTCTTGAGATCAAGCACTGAAACCTCAAGAGAGCTAGAAAGCAAAGAGAGGCACAAAGAAACATGCCCAGTATATTAAGCCTACTTCTTCACATAACACGGGGAGTCCCAAAAGTCACACATGTTGAGCCTGTAAGGCAGACATTGACCCAAACAAGCATTCTTGTTGCAGGTGACTCCCACTTGTAATGGACATACAGATGTACCTCTTACCAGGCGTGAGCTATGAAAGAATAAAGTTAGTTGTCTGTTGCCCAGAATTTGTCCAAATTCACAGCTGTGCATTCAAGTTCTTGAACAAAGAGTATCAAGTATGACTTTTTGCAGGGTTAAATGCGGTATCAATGACTTGGAGGTATACCTCTCCTAGTTTATATGAGCACAGACTGTGATACATCTACTCAGACTGTGCTAAGGCAGGTATGGGTCTAGTACTGAGATTTCTACCTTCTCCAGGGATGCTGCAAAATGAGCAAATAAATAAATGACTTCAATAATTTGCTTATTTTTTGTTGACATTCAAAAGTGGGTCCAATACTTGCCAGCCTGGGAGGATATGATCGACATACCATGATGCTTCACCAGGGATGGCCTGTTTATATCCCCTATAGGATTTCAATTACTGGCACAAAGACATTATGTGTGTGTGTGTGTATGACTATGTACATACACACACACACACACACACACACACACACACACACACACACACACACACACACACACCTGATAACCTTACTAACATAACAAAACAAGCAAAAGAAAAATAGAAAGATGTTACTGATCAATGCTAGGAGAATAAACAAGAACTCCACTCCCTACAAGCCCTTCTCACCTTGGAAGATACTGATGTCTATTGCAATGACTTAAGTCATGGTATAAAAATAGTGAAAAGAGCACTCCATCTGTTGTTGTCGTCTCTTTCGAAGCTTTTCCCGGTTGAGGGGAATTAATACAAGCCGGAACTCCGGTCCGCTAATGATTGGCAGTAGATTTTTACATGCAGAGTTGCCAGCCCTGGCGCTGAAACTTCCCAGCGAAGAGTGCAGCCCATTCATGCAGTCTCCGCACAGAAGACACTCTAGCTGAGAAATCCGAACAGGACAGACGTCTTACTGTGAGGCGACAGCGCTTCACCGCCAGCACCACCACAGCCCAGTCAGAGCACTCCATCTGTGCAGGGATATAATGCATCCCACATGTTTTAGACCAGCTGTAGCATAGGAAGGGAAAAAAAAAGATAGAAGCGATTCAGTCTATATACCATTCAGATGTTGTTCTACCAAGGTTGGTAAAGCTGCATTCACACTACAGATTCCTCATGTCAAAAAGGTCCACTACCATATATTAGCCATAACAACTCTAAAAACTGCCCAACTATAGACTGGGAAACCTGCATCACCACTAGTCTACAAGCATAGGGGTCTGGACTTTACCAATACAAATGCCCTGGAGCAATTACGAGTACCACTATGAGGGGAACAACATTCACGAGGATGCAAGTCGTCCCTTTGCTAATTTAGAAGCATCTTGTACCACCCCTTGCATGTCTTTATCTGTTGTTAGGTCTTACCATAAAGCAGTCTTCTTCAAAATAAAACCAAAAACTAGAAATCCCTTCCACCTAATGTACCTTCAGACATTTCTTTAAGACAAAACTACCTACTCCAAAGGGAAACACTGACAAGCTTCAAATCCCCACCAAACCTAATTAATCCAACTGAATAAGCAGTCACACACACACACACACCACACTATACCAGCATGTAAACAGCAGCACAAGAATGTAGCTACAGCACCCCATAGGAATAAGTGCACAGCAAACCCACATGGTGCAACCATAACATCAACAAGATTTATAATGAAAGGAAAAGAAAAGAATTAAGATCAATTCCTAAAAACGTTACAGCCCTGGTCACTGAAATAAACAAAGCAATTCAGGAACTTAAAATCCACAAAGACATGTCCGAGGCTAAATAGCTACCCGTAACAATACAGGATCAGACACTTTTAGTTCACGTTCATAATCTCAAAGCACATTTTGCAACAATACACTGAGTTGATTGTTTACAATCTACTGGATGATAAATTGCTTCTAACTTGCCCCCTCCCTCACCTGTCTCAAAATATACCTTAAAACTGTCTCACCTCTAGCTATCACACAGGACCAAGTACTACCAAAAGCTAACAATACTACATCAGTGAATTCTTGACAATATCCCCGGATGCACCATAAATATGTAGCATGAAGCGATTTGAGTCACACCCCATACAAGCACTGTTTCTCTCCCAGTCTTCATAAAAGTTTATACTAAACAAACAGAGAGAACAGCTACAGGTCATTCCTCTGCACATAAAAGGAGCTTCTACCACCTCAGTAATCACAGACCCCACAGAAGTCACAGGCAGCCTCATATGTAAAAGCCACGGAAACATTTATCATGGGGAATTAAAATCAAATCAGGACATAGAAACATTTAGAAACACCAGACCATACTCAATTTGGATTCGTAAAGGTAGATCCAAAGCTTACTCGAACTGTTGAACTTTTTTGAAGAGTCCGCAAAGCAATGGATGAAGGTAAAAAAAATCACACACTGCATACCTGCCTGGCCAAAGATTTTTTACATAGTTCCCACTCAGGCATAGTAGAAGCAAAATAACCTGGAATAGGCCCCATGTCCTCACCCAGCTGGATTGTCATCTGGCTCACAGATGAACTTCAGAATCAAAAATCGAAAATGCTCCAAAGAGCCCAGCCATCAGTGGAGTCCCAGGGTTCTGTGCTGGGACCTCTGGGATTTTAGCATCTACTTTTCAAGTAAAAATCAATAGCAGAGTGGTAGATGACTGCAAGGAGGGCAGTCAGTGAATTCCCCAAACAACTTAGCCATCCCTAAAAGGAGGCTGGTCTCGAATAATAACTTGTCAAATCATGTTCTGAAACTAAATAGAAAAAAATGCATTACTGTGGCAGCACAGAGTCTACCTCAGGGAAACTACCACGTTAACAAGCAGCCCCAAGAGCTGGCCAGTTTGTTTGAGTTGGGAACTTAAGTGAACAGTGAGCTTAAAACAGTAGACACATCTTTGTCAAATGTTAAGGTAAAAGTCTTTCTATATTGCACAGCTAACAAACAAAGAACTGTGTCTAGATCTGCAGTGTCATTTGTCCCCCTCTACTCAGCCACATTAGACCATAGACTATAATGCCCCCTTCAACATGAATCTGTCCACACACACACACACAACCTTCACAGATTCTTGCTAAAAAGGACAGAAGGCCTAAACATGTCGATACAGACAGACTCAAAGCTCGATAACAATACTCAGTCCGCCAGAATACCAAAGAGGCAACTTGTGTCTGGCGCCTGTGAAATGCATGCTCTGGCCAATTACTGATGGATGTACTGCACATCCAGCAAGTCCAGCTGGCATCAGAAACACACCGTCTAGGATCTAAACTTCTCTACAGCACGTCAAGAATGGTTTGGATGGACAGATATGTTCTGCAAAGAATACTGCTGCTTTATGGAACAGACTTTTATCAAAGCTAAAACAAAGCGTTCATCCCTGTCATTTCAAGCATAACAACTTGCATCTATGAACAGAGGCGGAAAATTTCCCCAGTACTGCCCCATCCTACTAGTAATGAGGGAAGGGTACGACTCCTAAATGCATTTTCAACTTGTCGTGCAACCCATCCACAATTCTCTAGAATTGTATGATCCTTGTTTTCTCATTAGGGTAATATACAATTATCAGCCATGGGATGGGTAAGACCAACCTAACAAAGCGGGATGGGTTATTTCAAAGCAAAGGGAAACTGGCTAGACTTTCAAAATGGCCATAGGGGCAAAGAGGAGCCTAATTACTTGCCTATAAAATTATCAATAGCAAAATACTTACATGAGAGGACACACTTGGGGTTCTTTATTTCATGGAGTAGTTATTAAGCTAGCTGCTTTCTGTAGCCAATTTTGAGTTTACGAGAGAATTTCCTCAAAGGCAAGAGTAAAACCCTGTACCTTGTGTCCTTGGGCAATTACTATGCTCATTATGAATAATTAAAAGCCACTGCATCTATATTATCTATGCATACACACACAAAGCTTGGAGAGAATGTACTGTGCCAATGTAATGTATCCATGCTTTTTTGTCAACATAATACTTTTCCTTATATGAATTTAATTACTTACCTTTCTCATAGCTCTCAACCATTCAGGGTCCAGGTCTCAAAAGATCAGGGATGATATAGAAGTGAATTCATGGAAATCTGAAGTTTTAAAAATTAGTGCTATGACACTTGAAGAAAATAACAGAGTAACACAATATGACCTATTTCACTTTTTTCAAGAAGCATACAGCACTACTTCACCATTCCTAATGTAATTAATCATGTTCTCTTCACAAGTCACTAATTTTAGGAGAAATTAAAAGGGACAGAGCTACATTTTGAGTAAAAAATAAAAATCAGGGAAAATTCTGTACTCCTCATCTTGCGTTTGACAATTTACCCCAGAGTGATTAAGCAACACACTGCTTGCAAAAACATCAACGCTAGTAGACTTCAGCTATAAACCATTTTTAACAACCCCCTTTTTTTTACTACTACTATAAACTTCTACCCAGATGGTTCGCTAGAGATTCCCCAACTGACATAAGAACCCCCTGCTGCCACCACCTGTCAAACCTGCAACGTAACACTTCCTTTTGGAACTTTTGAGGGGAGATACTTCTTGAAGCTGATCACTTGAACGATAACCTTGCACTGCCAGATGCTGTGTTAAACTGGCACTACCACAAACTACATGAAGCTCTGTCGTTTGACAACCATTTTGTGCCCAAACACTCAAAAATTTATAATTTGTCTCCAACGAACTTCTATAAATCCATATATCTGTATTAGCACCACATAAAGACATTACTTACTACCTAGTTTTCAACTTTTACCTAAATCTGAAATCCCTCATGAAGGTAGACAAATTGACATCATCTAGAACCTAGATTATTTTTTTGCCCATAATGCACTCCCAAGGGCACAACCAATTACAAGGCCTTACTCTGTTGTCAATGTCCACACAGCCACATTCATTTTTGGAATAATAATGGTGAGAAAGTGTCAAGCTTGAGAACTGTCAGTGAAAATATTAGACTTTTTTGCAACTTACAAATGTGTTTCTACCATCTGCTATACCACCTATAGAAAAGAGTTCTTGTAAAGAATAAAAAATAAATGCACAACAACGTGAACTCTTTTAAAGTAACTTTGGACGCTTGAGTTTCAGTTCCATCTTCCTTTCCTGGAGTCAAGTAAAATCCCTGTACTTCCTGGCTTACAAAACTCAACTTTACTCAGTGGAAGTCGCTCTCTTTCAGGGTTCTTTCATCTTCAGATTACTTAAAAATGTGTTACAGCTCCAGGAAAGGAAAATAATATGCCGTATTTTGCAACAGGGGCAGAATCAGAGTTATGAATTTTGAGACCAGATAGCTTTAATGACCTTACAGAGATAGAGCCACTTAGGTACCCAGTTATTATTAATTTCCCTTAGCAAAATATTATTGCTGCAGGATGCATCAACAAGGTAAAAATTCCTAATGAGAGAGTCAAGAGATTTCATCCAGCCTCAGCATGGTGTGCACTGAGAAACATACTGGGTAGAAATAAACAGGAGTGGGAGAAATATAAATAAATAAATAAAAGACAAGTGGAAAGTAAGGGAATCATTCTCAAGGAAGGAAACACATTCTGGAAAGGAAATGCTGCCTTTAATGGACAGTTATCTGAACTCTAGACCCTGCAGCTCTTGTAGGGATCAACACAACCAGTATCAACCTGCCTAACATTATCCAATTTTCTAAAAAGTATCACTGCCTAAACCTCTATATATTCCTTTATTTTAAACCTTTATGTTCACCTTACACCCATCCACTCAAACAAAATATACTGCATTTACTATGATTTCATCCATTAAAGATCCAAAATTGATGCTTCCAATCTCTGCAAGAAGCCAATGAAGTATGTAGCTGAACAAAAGCAAAATAAAACTGAATATCATCAGCCTAACAGCTCTGGGTAAAAGTCCATTAGAAATGGTTTCTGGGTCAGACCTGCACTTACCTATAAGCTGATAAGCCACTAGTGTACTCTAGCATTAAAATAATCCACATATCCCTTTTAAGAAGTTACTGCACTCTACTTGTGTATTTTAATGCACTACTGCATACTCTGCCCATTTTAACAGCACAGTATTCCCTTCTACCCTCTCCAGCCAGCCACCCCACCCCACCCAATTGAAAATGTTGCTAAAACTGTAGGACAGTTTGTTGCAGGACATAGCACCTGGGTCAGCTCCAGCACTCCACAGAAGTAGCTTATAACAAAGACATTACAAAACATTAAACCCCAGGGGCACTTACCTCCCACTCCAATTCAATTCCCACTTCAAACAAAACAAAAACATTTCCCCCTCACTCCAGTCTACTCCCACCTAAAAACTTAACTGTTCAAACCTAGTTACAAGCTCATTACATAAAAAACAAACATTTCAAAGTGAAGTAGAAGATTAACACGCTTTGAGGAAGCAGTCAGCTGAATTTCAGCATTGCAATGAGCCAGAAATTAATTAAACAATGCCAATCTACAGGCGATCAAAATAGGGATATCTTTTTAGAAATGAGTGGGCCATCTAATCCCTGTTAAAGGGATGGACATATGTTGAGTGACTTTGGTGCTTAGTTTTAGTATTTAACCATCACTGTACAGATGTTTAGCACCCAAATCTTGAAATTGAGGGTCAGCTGCATTTTAAGGGGCTGCTTGAGAGATGAATTTGTAGACAATTAACTTGTGTAGCCAAGCAAGGCAGCTATATTTGTAAGAGTTTTAGGTCTTTCATTTTCCCCCATATTGAGGTCTCCTAGGTCAGTATTAACACTTGCATTCAACTCAACTTAAATACATACAGTGGCTATAAAAAGTATATACACCCCCGTTAAAATGTCAGGCTTTTGTGATATAAAAAAAAAAAAAGAGAGACAAATCATTTCCAAACTTTCCCCACCTTTAATGTGACCTACAACCTGTACAACTCAATTGAGTAACAAAATCTGTTAGGGGAAAAAAGATAAAAAAAAAAAAAAAAAGTACAATAAACTAGTTGCATAAGTGTACACACCCTTAAACTAATACTTTTGTTGAAGCATCTTTTGCTTGAATTACAGCAGTCTTATTGAGTAAGAGTATCAGCATGGTACATCATGACTTTGCAATATTTGCCCACTCTTCCTCGCAAGAGAGCTCCAAATTTGTCAGATTGCAAGG
>NW_025054162.1:0-7625 GCF_019279795.1 Protopterus annectens
TTTTTTTTTTTTTTTGGTTAAATTTTCTTTTTTTTTGGCCGGGGGATACTTTTTGGCTTGAATTTTTAACCTTTTTTAAAAGGTGGTTTTTTTTATCTTAAAAAAATGTTTTTGGATTTGGTCAGGGAAAAAAAAATTTAAAAGCACGGGGGGGCCCATTCTTCTTTAAATTAAGGGGGCCAAACAAAAAAACCACCTTTTTTGGCCCCCCCCCCCTAGGGTGAAGTCAAGAGCCATCCGATTTTGTAGCACAACAGTTCTCATTGCATTCAGTTCATCAGTCACCAGTTCTGGGGGGAAAAAAATTGCATTACTCATTACTTGGAAGTTTCAACAACTTCCTCAGCTCCCAGATCGATTTGACTGCTCCATAGGCTGGGAATTTTCCCCCCAGGATATAACACTGTCACTCAAGTCCATATGAGTCAATTGCTTTTGTCTTTTTAATTTGGTCTTTCCAGCCAGCCGATTTTTCCAACTGGATTCACAGGTTTTCAACTGGACCTTCGGTTTCTCACTTTTTATCTTCCCCAAAAGGGTAATTCTGCAGTATGTCTTATTGCGGAACCAAATAACCCAAAAACAACTGCCGGACCAATTCTCAGGTAACCATTTATATGCCTTTTTCCCACAAATAAAATAACAGTTTTCTACTTTAGTACTAATGCATCAGCCCTGCATGAAACATTTTCTGATCTATAACTGACAATTGTTTAAACAAAACTGGATTTTGAATGTCATTCATGTTGTTTTCAATGAGTTCAAATAGAATTTTAATTTTAAAAAGTATTGCCATTACCATTCTTAATATAACATTAAGATATGGTTATATTACAATTGCTCCACCCACCGGGGGGTTCATTTTATAAAACATACAATCCTTTTGTGTGACAGGAAAAAATAAAGCTATTTTGTCCTGTGATCTCACAGTTCCTGTATCTAAATTCTCCCAAGTCTCATTTATCCCCAAAGGGACAGCGGACATTATCAGTCCTCCATATGCTGTTGGTATAGCTGTACAAACCCAGCAATTTGAAATGTTCATAGTCTCTGCATATCCCTTTCAGGCTAGGTATGTGTTAAAATTTGGATGCCAGTCTATAGAGTTTCATCACGCCTTCCACTTTCACTTGTGTGGTTGTTTTAGGATAAACCACAACAAGAGGAAAATTGTCACAATTACATTTAAAAAATCACTCAACAAAATGATTATGCAACATCTCTGGGGTTGATCTAAATTTCTATTGCTTTGTTTTGGCCATCTGGTCGGGTTTTTATCAGTCACAAATTTTTTATCAAGTTGAAAGTTCTTTACCAGTTTACAATGGTCAAATGAACCCAGGCGCCCCCGCCACTCTAACTGCATTTGGGGGCCAACAGAACCTGGGGCCCCTTCCCACTTTGGCCCGCCCAATTCTTTTTTTCCACTTTCACCAAAACCCCCCCTGGGCCAAGACTGCTTCCACGGTCGGGGTTTTCCTTATCTGAAAAGAGTTAAACTGCAAAACAGATTTATTTGTTAACAGTTTCCTCATATAACTAGCTAATGAACTGTCAGCCTCTTGCTCTGCAGGCATGAGAGCTTTCCACTGAGGCACATAATATGCTCTCCCAAAACCATTTCAAAGGGAGTCAAACCCTTTACTTTTGGGAAACCCGTTCTCATACTCAGCAGTGCTAAAGGCAGACAGTATATCCAATTCTTTTGGGTCCCCTCTACTTCCTAAGTTTTTTTAGGGTACCATTGTACCTTTCCACCAGTCCTGCTGACTGTGGGTGGTAGGCACAATGGTTCTTTAAGGAGATACCAAAAATCTCCCAAGCTGGTGGATTGTCGGGTTCACAAAATGGGGCCTTGTCACTATAAACCCTTTTCCCGGAATGCCAAATCTGGGGATTACTTCTTTTATCAGGGCTTTGCCACTGTTGCTGCATCCGGTTTTGGTTGGAAAAGCTTCTACCCATTTGAAAACATTCTACAATAACTAAACAAAACTTTTTTCACATTTATTCAATTCTATGAAATCCATACAAATAGTATGGAACGGTATGGTGGTATAGGAAAACTTCCTTGCTTGGTTTTAAATGCCCTTGTGCAGGGTGCTTGTTACAAGTATGACAAGCTGCACAAAATTTTTTGTAGTTTGTGATCCATATGTTTGGAATATTCGTTTACTAACTGTACCATCCCCCCGTTGAGACATGGCACTGCCCATGGCTCAACAAAGCTCATATCTAAATAAATTAGACGGCAATATTGGTTTTTTTTTTTGGAAATGTACAGTCCATTCTCAAGAATTGCACCTCGTTTTACCCATTTTGTTTTCTGCTTTTGTAAGGCATTGTTTTTAACATGTCTAAATCTAAAATCTCAGAGGGTTGTAATTCCTCAAAAATAAAGTTTCTGAGTCTGAGGCTGCTTGCTTTGCAGCTGCATCAGCTGCATTCCTTTTTAAATCTTATCCTGTGTTTTGTATGAGCTACACATTTACAAATAGCTACTTTGGTAGGTAACTGAATAGATTCTAATAACTCCAAAATAAATTGCGCATGATTAATAGGTTTTCCACTAGATGTTATCATTCCTCTATTTTTCCATTGTTGTGCAATACATGTACTGTAGAAAAAGCATACTGATTTAGTTTTTGTTTTCACACTTTTTTTGCAAAGTACATGCCCTCAAAGCTATCAATTCTGCTGCTTGTGCAGATAAGTTGTGTGGTAAGGATTGGCTTCTAAAATTTCAGTGTCTGTAACTACTGCATACCCTACCAGATTCTTCCCCGTAGGACCCCCTTTTGCATGAGGCCATAATATGTCACCTCGCATTATCCAAGGGCATATCTGTGAGATCTTGTCTAGGTAAGGCTAACTGTTCAATTTCCTGCAGGCAGCTTTTTGTGCCACAGGAGTTGGGAGTAATGTTGATGGATTTAATGTGTAACTTCAATTGTCATATGAGGTTGGCTCAGCAGTATAGTCATACGAAAGATGTCTAGCAGGAGAAAGGTATGCACTTTTTCTTGCAGTAAAATTATTGCAACTGCATGAGGCACTCTCAATGTGAGAGGGTGGAATAACACCACTGAGGCAAACCTGTACTGCCATTGCAGCTGCAACTACTGCTTGTACACAGTGAGGCAAAGATCGCCCCCTGGGTCTAACTGTGATGAATAATAGGCTATGGGGCATTGCTTTTCCCCATGTTGTTGCTAATACTGATGTCATATATCCTTGCTTACAATCTAGGTCTGAAAGAACGTTTGTGATAATTTGGAAGTCCTAAAACTAATGAAGAAGCTATCAACTGCTTCAACCTGCAGAAAGCCATTTCTGCTTGGTGTCCATTGTAAAAAATCTTGTGCTGCCATTGGTGTCTTATATATCAAGTCAGTCAGTGGAGCAGATTCCAAAGCATAATTTGGTATCCAGCTCAAAAATTAGTTTACCCCAAAAAAGACATCATTTCCTTTTTGGTTTGGTTTGGGGGCTTGCAAAATTGCTGTTTTTTCCCCATCATTTCTACCTTCATTGGATATTACATATCCCAAGTATCTAACTTGTTTTCTCCAAAGTTGTAACTTACTTTTTTTACTTTTTCCTTGTGTTGCTAAAAAATTTTAATAATGCTACAGTATCCTCCTGCATGTTGCTGGGTGGGGCTGCTAAAAACCTAAAGTAGAATTTGACTACCTCCCGGTGGGGTAAACCCTGCCAGGTTGCTAGCCATTTCTTGTGCAAATATTGTTTTAGTATTGTGGTGGTCGAGTATATGTATACCTTTTACCCTGAAATGTAAATGCAAACCAATATTGACTATCAGGATGTATAGGTATTGAAAAAAAAGCATTGCTAATATCTACCACAGAGAAATATTTCTGTTGCAGTTCTAAATCATTTAACAAAGTATGTGGGTCTGGCACCGTAGGTGCTCTAAGTATTACTGCATTATTTACAGCTTGTAAATCTTGTACCATCCGCCATTCCCCATTTGCTTTTTTAACAGGAAATAGGGGTGTATTACATGGTGAATCAGGAGATTCTACCAGTACTCCTTCTTTGAGTAATGCTGCTATTATAGGCTTAATTCCTATTTCTGCATCCTTTCTCAAAGGGTAATGTCTTTTGTGTGGACAAAAAGCTGACTTTGGGGTAATTGTAACTGGTCCTGCTGTTCGAATAAGTCCTACATCTGACTTGCCTGTTGACCAAAGAGTTGTTGGAATTTCACATAAGGCCTTTTCTTCTTCTTCTAATAAGAACGCTAATCAACTGTCCTCACTAGATTGCAAGTGTGTCTGTGTTAACCAATTCAGTTTTTGTTTTTGTATCCCTTGTTCTGATAGTTCTAAATGAGTCTGTTTTTCCCATCTTGTTACTTTTTCTCCTAAGTCTGCCCATTTGACACTTTTGTTCTTTGTCAAGCTGACATGTGGTAACCGATTTGATCTATACAATGCAAGGAATTCTTGAGGTAACAAACAGCTAACTACACTGTTCCCCTCAGTATCCCAGTACAAAGTACACAAAACCAATCTAGTTGCACGATTTCTAAACAATTCTTGCTCATACTCTCTATCAGGTCCTGGTGTTGTACACTAGTATAGAGTACAGTGTAACAAATGCTGTCGATCAGTGTCGAGGGAGGGGGCTTTACTGATGGCTAGGTCCTGGCTGTACCAGTAAAAGGTTTCACCCTCCGATCGCACTACAAAGGTATCCATTTGTCTCTGTGCCTCCATACCTTGTACAGTTGGAACTACTGCTATGCCAAATATCTGCATAAGGTCCCTGCCCAAGAGGTTTACTGGACACTTTGCAGAAACAACAATTTTACTTCTCTGGGTCATACCTGAAACAGGGTCAGTTATTGCTATATCATGGGAAAGTGGTCCCCTGTATAGCTGTCCATTTGCGGCTTTTACTAGTATATAATCAGGTGATTCTGAATGTTCTGGTAACTTGGAGGGGTGTATCAAAGTCCGTGCGCTCCTGAGTCACACAGGAATTTGACTTCCTTCCTCCACCAGAAGTGTAACTTCGGTTTTATCTGCTAAGTAGAGCTCTAAACTCAATAATGCTAAGTCCAAAATTTCACTTTCTTCATCCTCCATATCTACTTGCACTTCCTCTACTCCTATTATCACATTTACATTTGTTGTTTGTTTATTAAATTTTCCTGATGATTTCTGACTTTCACATGATGTATCCACACTATCATATAGTCAGTCCTCATCTCCCTTATCTTCTGTGATTACCTTTTGTTTTGCCTACAATCCCTTGCTAGATGTCCCTTTTTCCCCCCTTGAAGCATTCACCTCTTCTTTCTTTCTTCAAAATCTTCTGATCGTTTGTCAGACTGTTTGTTTCCCTGGGCATTCTTCTTGCCCTTTTACCTGACTGTAATACAAATACTTCAGCTCAGTCTTCAGCAGTGAAGACTTGTCTTCTTTTTTTTTTACTATTAAAATGTCTTTCAGCATGTCTAGCATATTCAAGTAAGGCTTGTAGCCTCCTGTTCGATGGTCTATCATATGCTTGTAATGAAGCTACTAATAGGTGCAATGCAACCTTTCAAAAAAGCATTTTTATTTGTTGTTCATAGGGGGAAACATTTGTTTGGTTCTCAGGAACCATACCGCTATGATTATTAAAACATTCTAATAATCTAGCATAGTACCCATCAATTGTCTCATTTTCCTGTTGTATGCATTGATTAATGCAAGTCCAGTCTGCTCTAGGTTTCCATTTCTCAGAGATTCAGTCTGTCAGACCTTTCACTCTGTTGTAACTCTGCATCACTATGTGGGAGTGGTCTACGCTCTGCATTACGAGGATTCCAGGTGCCACAAATCATCTGCCAATCTGGACCTATAATTTGTCTTTCTACTTTTTGTACTTCTTCCCCATTCAAGTGGTAACTCAACCTCATGCCTTGTAAATCTTCTAAAAATTTTAAAATTAACTTTTGGATGGGGATTCCCTCAGTAGCCTTTTGGATATCTTCCGGTGTCCATGGTCTATATACTAAGAGTGTTGGGTCCTGCCCTTCCTGTCCTGCCTGCGGATTTGGAACTTCTATAAGTGGGCATATTTCTTCCTCCCCTCATCCTGTGATTTCTCTCTATTTGATATAATTCTGTGTCCCTATGTTTTACTGTTGGGACCTAGTTTCAATAGGATCTCTAACAAATGGTTGTGGTCTTGCTGAAACTTCAGGATAACGGGGACCAGCCTATCCACTCGCTTCATATCCTGAAAAGGGTAAGGGAGGGGGCAAGGGAGGAGGAGCTGTTGCTATTACCAAGTTATTATCCTCTTTGTCTAAAAATAGTGTTTTTGAATTTTTAAGCTTCTGTTCTCTACGATTTGCTTATTCAATCCACCTATGTGCCTGAGGAATGCCTAATTGGCGTTGCTTTTTTGCCTGACCTCCCGCATCAGATTTAAGCTGTTTAAGGAGTTTCACTAGTGAAGTTTTATCTAGTTTACAATCAAATTCATATTTACTAACCCATTTCGTATAATACCTAACGTTATCAGAACGTTGTAATTGCATGTATTTTGCATCTTCGGTTAGGGGCGGATCTCACGATATTTTAGTGCACTGATTACCCATGTCAAAGAAAATGTTACATAACACTTTGTATCACGTGATATCAAGTTCTCAGTTCCTGTTCACAGTTTATCTAGAATAACTGCCTACCTTATTCTGTTACCCTGATCTATGACCAAATATACAGTACTTCCTTTTGTCCCTGATCTGCAAAACAAATCTTGACAACAATATACTGTAACATAGTCCCTGATCTAAAACAGAAAAAAGGCAAATTCTTCCCACCTGAGCCTCCGGTATTGAGAAAGTCCAAGTTCCGCTTTTCGGCCACAGATCAGAAAGTGGCCAGCCTCTTTACACAACAATTCAGTCAGAGGTCTTTTCACTCAAGAAGAACCATTTCGGTAACTTCTCCTGCGCAGTATTCGACCACCGATACGCTCTAATCTGCGGCTTACCAAGGGAATTCCGGTCCGAAGGACCAAACTGTTAAATAAAATAAGATATCAATACACAGGAGTTTCAGGTTACAAAGTTTACTAGTGTACACCAGGAGGCAAAAAACATACAAGTACAGAATTTTGACTGACATGAAACAGGAAGCACACAATTTTATATAGGTTTAACATTTAAGCTATGCCCACCTTACTGACGTGATATGTTACAGGGCATCTACATCACTGTTAGCTTACAGTCTGTTATTCATAAAGCTGTTGATACTGTATATTTAAAAAAAAAACTTTTCCTCTAGATACAATATGGCCTTGCTATCCAGCTGGTCAGACATAATGTCTTTCTGTAAAGTTACTTCTTCAAGGTTTCATATCAGTTCGAATACAATAGCAGATTCAGTCTTTTAATACACGTCTTTGTTCTCTGTTACACTTTCTCACACAGCTGCGTGCTATCTCAGTAATACATATACAAGGCCAAATCATTCCAACAGGAAAGAGCAGAAGATTTCATTATTTCACACATTTAATTTCCTGACCCAGCAGATAATCACTTGTGAAAAGCATAAACATTAAAACTTGCTAAGCTAGCATTCTGCCAGGGTCAAAAATCAGCT
>NW_025054163.1:0-9043 GCF_019279795.1 Protopterus annectens
TTGTCAATTCCATGGGGGGATAATGTTGACAGTGATGTCCTTAGCTACATCTTAACTGTGTCCCTGTACTTTCGGTAGATGCCCATCCTTTTCTATTGATATCTGTCTTCTTGTGGGCCTTGGAGATCTTAATGGGATGTGGGGACAGTCGAATTGCACTGAGAGTACCTTAGCGGAAAGTTGCAAAGGTTAGGAGAACTGGTGCATGACAGTTCCGCGCCACAGGGGTAGATGGAAAGTGCATGCATTCATCTAACTTGTTGCACATTGCTGCCAGGAATTTTGACAGGAAACGACTGGCAACTGACTGTGACACTCCTACAGCATATCCCATATGTTGCTGGAATGTCCCAGATGCCAGTACACCTAGTCTCAGACACACTTGTGTTTCAAGAGGGATGGGGTTGCCCTGGCTGACAACACAAGCGTGTGGGGCACACAAGTTGCATACCGCCTGCACCAGCTGTCTGTCCTGAATTGCCAATCACTGATTTATTCCTCTGAGAGTTGCCTTAGTTGCAGCTTTGCTCTCTGTCTATCTAGCTGCCTTCCTAAGACCCGGTAGATCCTCCTTCATAGCTTGCAGTACCAAAACCATTTGGTTCACTCATTGCATGTAGCATTTTTTATATTGTTATGGATTCCATATGATTTGCGTGGTGCTTCACAATGCATGTATTTACAGTTTTGGCATTCACCAAGGATTTTTGGAAACCTTAGCTGGCATTTACCAGTTTGTTGCATTCAAGTTGCACTGGGCTTGCACAATCTGTTTAGAATCTGACAGGCAAGCACAAGTCTATGAGTATCTAGACTGAATAGTGCTATAGAGACTGCTTGTGATGTATCTTCTGAAATTGTGTCCACTTGGCTAGCCGCTTTCAGGATTTTCTTCAGCATGCTGCGCTATCTGCAACCATCTTCCTGGAATCTGAAGCCCAAACAGTGGGTGCAGAGGGATAGGCTTATGAGCTGGTTGCAGTAAAGGGTATATAATTCCCTCAGCCTGTTTGCTTCATGTGACCAGGCAAGTCCTTAGCCAGACAGTGCTTCGGGGAGGATAATAACTGAGAATTTGGGTTAGGCTCCTCAATGGTCTCATGGACTGCATGAGTAGCATCTGCTTATGAACTGAAGGAACTCCTTAGGGGTTGGGAGGGTGGCCTACAATGGATTGAAAGATGGCGCGCACAGCCCTAGAGTGCAAGGTTCAAGTCTCCCCAAGGGCTGTTGGCTAGGCTTAAAATGGCTCACGGGCGGGAGTTAGTCTGAGTACTAATCTATGAACCTATATGAACCTATGGCCCTTTCATGTATGACTTTTTCCAACAACAACATTTTTGCTTGTGATTATTTTTTGCTTTATTGACTATCATTTGTTCTGCTTCGTTTGCATTGCACATAAATTATATAAACAGTAATCTCTTTTTTGGTCATTTATAAATCACTTATGTTTGTGATTGTCTATATTCCTTTTATTTGCGCTCCGAAATATGCATGCATTCTCAGTTTTAACACTGTCTTAGCTTGAGATTTCATTTTGATTTTTGTTTATGCATTTTGTGGATGGCCTTCCTATATTTATTTAACTTTTTACTGACATGGCACAAGTTTTCTCAGCTTAACAGAATTCACACTAGGATCTTTTTTGTTTGTTTGTTTATTTAGAAACATGCAAATGTTGTTAGGATAAAACGGGTTGCCCAATTTCTTGGCCTGTTTATCCCCAAAGTCTGTTATGCACTCATACATTCTGACCTGCATACTAGCTTTCTTACAAGACTTGAGCTACCATATATAATGGCTTTGTTGAATTCTTGTTGAGTCGGGAACCACAATACATGGGACAGTTAGGTGGCGTATCCAGTTTCCATTTTGTTTAGAATTCTGCTGTGGTTTACTTCCTTTACTGGTCCCTATCCGGGTACCAGAGTGTTTTGTGTGTGTGTGTGTGTGTGTGTGTGTGTGTGTGTGTGTGTGTGTGTGTGTGTGTGTGTGTGTGTGTGTGTGTGTGTGTATATGTGTGTGGGAACTTTTGCCCAAATAGGGATTACACAGTTCCGCTTTCTTATATAAGCTGGTAGAGCATCTTTAAACACACAGATTGTGGTGGTGTTCTTTTGTATGGTAACAGCACCACATAAATGCTGTGAGGAGATCTGGGCTCCTGGAGATTTGGTTGATTTGTTTTCAGTGTTCCTAGAAAACTTCCTTTCTGCCAGTTAGTTACAAGCTTTTTAGCAAGCTGTTATGATAGCTGAAACAGTCTACACATTCCTTTCAGTGTTCCCTACAAGGAATTCAAAATTTTGGCAGTGTTGCTTTTTTGTTTGTTGGTTTTACAGATTCAGCAGTATTGTGTACAGTAAGAATCCTAGCTGTTAGATCTTTTTTTGGGAGATGAGAATTTCTGGGGGCTTCCACTGTCTGTTTTAAATGCGTAATACTATTTGGACACTTGGTAGTGGCTATGAGCAGAGTGCAATTCATGTCTGTTATTTTTTTTTTCCAGTACTTTATCATTTGGAACTTCCTTTTCATGAAATACAGACAGATGGTTAGAAGGCAATGGATGCTATTATATAAAAAGACTGGCTATACTTCTCTGGTGCAAATGCACAGTGGTTATTAAAGGTTACTTTGTTGAGCTAGGCTGGAGCACTTGTTGTGATGTCAAACACCTAAGGTTGGAGGCATGTCAAAACTGATGACTGCAGCAGGGGAAAGCCTGTACTATGCATATTCTGCTGTTGCAGTTGGATTGGGAGGTGTAGCCTTAAGCAGATAAAAGACATATATACTGAGTTGGTTTTGGGAAGGAAAAGAGAGGATTCCCTTTTGATACTACAGAAAGAAAAGGTGGTTTCCTGTCTTTACAGAAACAAAGGACAAAGTTGTAGAACTATTGACAAATTTACTTTATTGTTACATAAATACATAGCTCTTCCACTTTGGAAGTGTTGGAAATTGAGGAGTTAAAAGAGAAAGATATGTTTGTTTAGCTCTTTTGTCACTATGCTCTGCAAGCATGATTTTGTAATGAACTGTTTATTTAGCACCAAATTCCTGTTTATAAATTTACATTAAGCCCCTATTTATGTTATTCCAACAACTGTATTTTGCCAGTTTTATGCTGCCAAGACCTAAAGATCTTGTTGAGTTCCTTAATCATGTACTCCAGTGTGGTTTTGAACCATAGGGCAATGGATGGGGGTGACGACCCACCCTACTTTTAACAGCTGCCCAAAGTGCTCTGAAACTGCTTTCTCTAGTAGGTAGTTACACAGAATCATTTATTGTGGGAGTTTTAGGCTTGCATAGCTCAGGCAACTGGAAAAAGATGTTGCCGGTAATAAATCATCATCTTCTGGCTGCCCAAGCTCACTTGGATTAGCATGCGGAGACACCTGTAGAAAGTGAACACAAGGCATAATAATCAACTTCTTTTCATTCAGAGTTTTTTGAATAAAGCCGAAAACAACAGGGAACAAAGGCTCAAAACCCAAAGGGACAATTTTTAACTGTACAGTGAATTTAAAACTTAACCAAACAGAACCAGGGTTTTGCATCAACATGCATTTTTCTGAACAGAGTTTATGAAACTTTAGTAATGCATTTGATTGAGTGTAGCACTCTGTATTTCCTTCTCAACTTTGTACTTAGGAATTCTGGATAAAGCCAAAAATATTAGGGGATAAAGGGCCAAAATCTGGGACAGATTTTTAATATTGTTCTTATAAATGTAGCTGCAAGAATAACAGATATTATATTTTCTGAAGGATATAATATTTCAGATTCAAATGTTTTAATATTTAGTTAACACAGTCCTCACTGGTTTGCCAGAAAACCACAGATTTTATAAGGAACAGACCAAAAGCACCAGACAATAATCTGTTAATTTTGCAAAATTCTGGATTATTGATAGGTGCAATTAATGATTACTACAAAATCAAATGCTATGAGGAATGGGGAAAAATAGGAGGCATAATCTGAGATGTTCTACAAAAATCTGGACTGTTTGTTTATTGACTGATTGTTGCTTGTTTACGGTCTATTCACACATTTTTCAAACATAACCCAGGATCAATAGCAGCAAAGACAACACTTTCTACAAGTACAATAATTCATTAAATTCATGCAAATACTTTGTACATACTTCAAATAACTGAGATATGACACAGAAGTGAAGTTTAATTTCCATAAGCTGGAGCAGGTGTGCATGTTTATTGCCTTTTACCCACTGATTTCCAGGATAGTTTTTTGCTCTCCTAATAGCCTACGGAAGAAATAAAAACGAACCAAGTACCAAAACACGAAAAGGCCACCCAGACCACTGTAGCTCGAGCAGAAACGGAGCAAGGAAAATACCTTCCACTGATACCAATATCCAGAGATCCACACCTCAATCAGGATAAACACAGTTTATTGCAGCCAAAAAGAATCACAGGTTAAACAGCTTTCATCCACACAAAGCAGACTTCTTCAGAACCAATTAATATAGTTATCTAAGTGCATTTATAAAGCAGATTTGGCGCCAAAAAATAATTAACAAGCTTAATTACATACTTAATGTCTTAAAAAAACATCACATACACTCACAATAACATATATAATCCTAGTTAAAATACCAGCTAATGTGCATAGTAAAACAAAAAACATATTAAAATGTACAACATATATACAAAACATATGTAAAATACATGTGGTAAAACATGTATAAAAAACATCATCATCCCTATCCTGAAATTGGATAATGAAAATATATTGTGTCTACATAAAAATTATCATAGTTGTAAGTCTAACCCCTGTCCAAAAGGAGAAAGGGTTTAATACTAATGCTTTCATTTAAACCCAGCCAAGAGGTGGCATCACACAATATCTGCCACTTGGTCTCTAAGCACGACAATCCTACCTTCCAATTGCCCCCATATTCATTCACCTCAATTTGATCAATAATTTTAAAAGTAAAACTATGGTGGGGTCCCTTTTCACTAATATGCTTACTTAATGCGTTCTTTGTATCTACTTTGTTGATTTTATATACATGCTCATATATACGGGTCTTAAGCTTCCTTTCCGTCTTACCAATGTAGTAAGCTTGACAACAAGAACAAGAAGCCAAGTATACCACCCGCA
Organism: Protopterus annectens; assembly: GCF_019279795.1. Classification (NCBI taxonomy): domain Eukaryota; kingdom Metazoa; phylum Chordata; order Ceratodontiformes; family Protopteridae; genus Protopterus; species Protopterus annectens. The sequence continues at coordinate 5,137 of NW_025054163.1, forward strand.
TGGAATTGCAATTTCCTTTTTTACCATAGCATAAAGTTCTATTGTAGTTACCCAATTTTGTGATCTTATTAATATTGATGTATTGACAATACTTACATCTACCACATTTACTAGTGTGTTCATCTTTATTGCCCCCAACCTGTTTTTTCAACTTTCCACCTTCAATAATTCTCTTGAGGTTCACCGAAGTTTTAAATACACTAACAGGATGGTCACCTAACACCATGGCAATGTTGTCAGAACTCATAAAAACATCCCAATGCCTTTTCAAAATCTCCTTAACTAAATTGGAATACGGGTTAAACATAATAACACACACATTCCTTCTATTGCTTGAAGCTTCCTTTGGAATATTCTTATCAACAAAGGTACTGCCCAATAATGGAACGAACCTGTCACCCCATAATCTGATCACATATTCAGTAACATCCTCCACCATGGCAGCAGGATATCCTCTGCCCAAAAACATCTCAGCTACTATTCCCATTTGATCTTCCATGTCCTGTCTAGTGGAACACATTCTAGCAACTCGGATGCATTGCCCTTTAAGTACATTTTTGAAGATGTGGGGGGGATGACTACTGCCAAATTGTATATAATCATTAGAAAAGGTGGATTTCCTGTAAATTTTGGACTTAAATCCTTCATTGGTGCTACTAATGTATGTGTCCAAATAAGGGATTCCTAATTTCTCCATTTTGTATGTGAACCTTAAAAAGCTTGTGGTGCTGTTTAAGTAGGAGATGAAGCTGGGTATATCTTCTACAGGTCCCTTCCAAACAATAAAAAGATCATCCAGAAAACATGTGTATAAGGCAATATGTTTAAAATATTCGCTAGACATGACGAAAACCTCCTCCCACTCAAGCATGACGAGGTTCGCAAAAATGGAGGCACAAGAGGCCCCCATAGCAACTCCTCTGATTTGTTTGAAGTATTCTCCCTGAAACTGTATATAGTTGTGTGAGAGAACCAATCCCATCATGTCAAGTATCAAACATATTTTATCCCATGTAAGATTGGAATGTTTTTTCAAACTGTTTTCAAAATATTCAAGACCAATAGTATTGGGAATACACGAAAACAGTTCCTGGACATCTATAGTCAAAAAAATCAAATTGGGGGACCATATATCCTGTTTTAATTTACTTAAAAAGTCCCAAGAGTCTTTTGTTAAATGTGGGACGTTATCGTATACATGTTTACACCAATGGTCGATAGCGACCCCTATATTAAATGTTTTTGATTTTGAACCGGATATGATGGGTCTAAAGGGGGGGTTTTTGACACTTTTGTGTATTTTGGGAATACCGACTATTCTAGCCATCACAGGATACTCAGTTCTAATAAATTCATATACTTCATTCGTAATACGGTTGTCAATTAAATATTCCTCAATAATCAAGTCTATTCTATGATATCCTATATTAATCTGGTTGAGAGAAATCTCTTCATAATTACCAGAATTAAAAAGGATATCTTGTATAGCTTTACAATAGACATTAGAGTCATAAATCACAAGACCACCCCCTTTATCCGGTTTCATAATCCTAATTTCACTATTGGCTACTACACTGGATCCAAGCACAATCTCTCTCCTTCGTGAGGTTGTCAATAAATAGTGTACCATACCATGGGTCTCTCCGTATATGTCCACACAAATTGTAGATATCTTTGCATACCATTCTCTCATAGTTGCTGACCTGTACATTGGTAACGGGAATATATGTACTTTTTCTAACTAATTTATTAGTATAGCCATCACTTATAGTATCATTAAATTGTAATGCTAACTGGAGCCTTCGACAATAAAGCTTCACTTCTTTGATAACATCAACTACATTAAATCTAGCAGATGGAATAAATTTCATTAACTTACTGAACAAAGAAAAGAATTCTTGAGTTATATAAACATCAGTAAAATTGTACACTTTAAAACCTGAAAAGGAATGAACGACAACTCTATTGCCAACACTTGCCTCAGCTACAATTGAGTTCTTGTCGCTCACATCTACTTCACCGGTTAACAAACACTCATTTGTCGAGGGTACCTGCGTTACACTAGTCAACAAATACTCGTTAATCAAAGGTACATGCGTTGTACTATTACTCAGGGACCGCCCTCCCCTTCTCTCTATCTTCTTTTGCGATATATGGGTGCTTGATGAAACCTTCCCCCTTGAAAATTTTCATCCTCATCCCTCCTTTTGTTCCTACCCCTATTAAATTCAAAGTGTGACTCAGTATTACTCATCCTATTATAAGTGTTATGGGGCCAAATATATGCCCTGTGTAGTTTGTATGCCTCTAAATCCCGTTCTAACTTGTCCAACGTCCTGTTGTATATATCATACGCCTTGGATTTCGCCACTCTGAACTGTTTGTGAAATAATTCTTGCCATGAGGGAAAACTGGGGTCCTGTGTAATTTCGTTGTGCAAATGTTCAATTTCTGCCAACAAGTTTCCTATCTTCTCATCATTGAACTTCATGAGTAGTTTAGTAAATTCAAAACCAAAAAGGTCAAATAAATTGTTAAATTCATATTGCACTGTTTCATTATACTGAACCCCTAAAGGTAGTTTAAAAAATCTAAGCCCTTTGGGCACAATTTTCAAATTCAAACATTTCTCTAAATATCCATTGTCAATTTTGGCACCCTTAATGTTATGCAGTTTTTTACCCAATAAATAAATCTTTGACTTAATGGAATCATTAACTGAAATCCCATTTCTATCATCAGCTTTTGTTGTATTATTATAGCCAAAGTCATATTCATCATTCAAAAAACTATTCATAAACTCGTTCGAGTAATGTCCAGGGTTTTTATTAATGTTATTACTACAAGAAGAAGCACCCTTGTCCCTTTGATTATAATTGTAATTATGAGTTTGAGTTCTAGCACAAGGACTAGAAATAATGTCTTTCCCCACAGTACCTTTTTGGCGGTCAGCACCCTTGCTAACCGTTGCAGAGTAAGTTTTCATCATAGCCCGATGTTTGGGCTTTGCCCCCATACGATGCGTCTCTTCATGAGAATGAAAGAGACTGAAATCGAATGTAAATTCTGCATCGTATAATAACTGTGTATCAATCTCCTTAGAGTCCAAGTTAAGTTGCGCACATGGTGTTTCCGCCGAATTTCTTATAACTTGTCCATTAGGTATACTCGGCTCACTGATTCCAACCTCCTCATTGGGTGATATCGAACCGATAGAGGCAACCCTTGCAGCATGTAAGTTCGTAGAAATAGAGTTTAGACCCGGTGGCGCTGCTTCCGTATTAACGGCTTCCACCACGGGTCTAGAAAAAGATGCAACCAACTCCAGCAGCTTGCTGACGTCGTCTTTCAACGACGTAACCTCCTCACGTAGTGCCAAAAACTCGATTCTGCTCAATGAAGCAGACGGAGATCCAGGGGAAGCCATAGAGAACCAACTGAAGAAATAAAAACGAACCAAGTACCAAAACACGAAAAGGCCACCCAGACCACTGTAGCTCGAGCAGAAACGGAGCAAGGAAAATACCTTCCACTGATACCAATATCCAGAGATCCACACCTCAATCAGGATAAACACAGGTTTATTGCAGCCAAAAAAGAATCACAGGTTAAGCGCTTTCATCCACACAAAGCAGACTTCTTCAGAACCAATTAATATAGTTAGATAAGTGCATTTATAAAGCAGATTTGGCGCCAAAAAACACTTAATATGCTTAATTACATACTTAATGTCTTAAAAAAACATCACATACACTCACAATAACATGTATAATCCTAGTTAAAATACCAGCTAATGTGCATAGTAAAACAAAAAACATATTAAAATGTACAACATATATACAAAACATGTGTAAAATACATGTGATAAAACATGTGATAAAAAAACATTTCAAAAATTTCCAAAAAC